>NW_019228746.1:0-101784 GCF_002742605.1 Olea europaea var. sylvestris
CTCTATCACATCTAAATGTTTTTATGTTCTTATTTAAGTGTTTTTCAATTTCATTTTTATAAGTCTTGAACCTGTTAAATGCTCTATATTTATATTTCATTAAATTAATATAAATATACCTAAAATAATCATCTATGAAGGTAATGAAATATTTATTTCCACATCTAGTTAACATATCATTTAGTTCAAATATGTCCGAATGAAAAAGTTCTAAGATATGAGAAGTCCTATTCACACCTTTACAAGGTTTCTTAACCATTCTAGATTCTAACATTTTTTACATTTATAAGTATCATTCGCATTGTATGAAATCATATACATTTATGCATTCATTTCATTGTACTAAGTCTATGTGACCTAATCTATCATGCCATAAATTAAACGAATCAATTAAGTAGGCAAAATCAAGGTTTATTATTAATAATATTGTCAACAATACACAGTTTGACTATTCATTTACTTGAATAACCATTCCCAACAAATTTTCCCATTTTGGGATGCAAGTTTTCAGGACTCATAAACATTTTTGATGCCCAATTTTCCTAAGAAATTTTCCCTCACTAAGTTCCTATTTATTTTGGGAACATGTAATACATTTGTTAATGTATTGGGTTTTCCAAAAGTAAATATAATATCAACATTTCCTTTCCCTACCACATTGGAGCGGCCTTTATTACCTATTTGAACCTTTTGCTTTCCATTTGATTCATGACAAGTTTTAAAGAGTGACTTATCATATGATACATGTATCGTTGCACTTGTATCATACCACAAACCTGAAACTTTTCGCTTGATGACGTTTATTTTGCTCACGGTAGCCACAATTCTATCTTCATCAGCGGAGTTCACTTTGCCAGCTTTCTTGTTTTTTTTTTTTCGATGTCGACAATCCTTTGCATAATGTCCAAGAATTCCACTTACAAAACAACCTCCCTTGGGCTTATTCTTAAATTTGTTAAAGTTTTTAGAAGGTTTCCTTTTGTTTGATTTGTTGGATGACTCGGTCTTTTCCACAACATTGACCTTTGAAGTGCCTGCATAAGTGTTTTTGCTCCTATTTCTCGCCTTGAATTCTTCCTCAATTCGGAGATGATTCCGAACTTGTTCCAAAGAGTAATCTAAGAATCTTCTTTCAATATCCTTTCCAAATCTCAAGGAATTTAGCAATAACTACTCCCACTTGGAAAGATTTCGGAAGCTTAATCTCGATTACATTTAATTTGTTGACGAATACTTGAAATTCATGCACTTGGGGGGAAGAAAATGAATGTTTTCAAGAAATTTAAAATCTTAAAACCTCAATATTAAGAATTTCTTTTTACCTTCTTCAGTGTTGTATTTTTGTCCAATGCATCCCAAATATCTTTTGCAATGTGTTGGAGTAAAAATCATACAATCGATCGAATTATGTTCTGAGTATGTGATCGCAATAAATTAATTCATCTTCTTGATGCTTTTGCCTCTCGGCTCTTATGGCATTGGTATCCCCATTTTTTGTTCTAGTAGTGGTGTCAACTTTAGATCAAGGATGTAGAAAATTTTCAACGCGGTGAGAAGGATCTTCAACTTGTCTTGCCATCAAGTGAGATTTGTTCCATTGAATTGATCCAAGTGAATATGGTCTTGATTCATAAGCTTGATAGTGGACTTGGAATTTTTGTTCGGCATAGAAAATAATTTAGTTTGAGATTGTTGGAAAAACTTGATCATAACAAGGGAATGGTGAAAAGAAACAAAAGAAAGTGAAACACTGAAATTGACTTGAATGCATAATTTGTAACAACCCAAAAATTCATGTTTTGAATCGTTATCAAAATTTTGAAATTGCAATTTACTCTAATTTGTAGAAAATAACTTATGTATTAATTTCTAAAAGGAAATAAATAATACTTTCCTACGCCACATCTTTAACGAATAAGTTTGGAAAGATCACGTAGAATTAATCTGTAAAGTAAGAATTAAATGCAGAATGATTTTACACATGTATAATAATTGCCATTTGACTCTCTCTATATATACCGTATATATATAGGCAGGGGAGGATTTCATACATAGAATAAACAAAATTCCAAATTAAAGTTAACATGCTTTTCTCTTTCTTCAAGACTTGGCACACTGCTCCAAAAATGAGAGAATACTTTCAAAAGTTGCTTTACTTTATTAAAAATTCACACTCCACATCACAAGCTATGAGACATACATTTAATGTATGGATATTAATCAACTATGTTTAAAATCTTGAATTTACCGTATAGCATACCATAAGAGACTATGAATGGGTGATGTGACAAGTGTGGAATCATTATTTTGACCATATATTTTCATAAATTCTAGGAGGGTCACGTATATAAAATTAATCTAAGGAAGTAGAATGTAACCAGTTACTTTTAAACAGTGAAATCATTAGAAGAACTAATATTTAATTCAAATTTTATCTAAACAGCAAACTACACATGTTCATCTACTAATAGACATGTACGAATTTATTATTATAATTATCCTAAAAAAAAAGTCTACTGTAATATCTTAAAAGAAAATAAAATTTACGTGCTAAATTAAGTCTTTATCTAGCGAAATGAGGCACAGCTACACCATTGAACCACCACGCTCCAACACGACCTGATTTAACCTGTGAGGTGTAAGAAAAAGGGTGAGTACATGGAAATACTCAGTAGGATATAAAAATTTTAATGGTACGATCCCGAATAATAATTTTAAACACGTGTCAGAATATCATACCGTCTCATATCTTTAAATCCGGTAAGAGCTCAATCATATCATATTATTTCAATGTACTGAAATGGTCATATCATTTATGTCATAGCATTTCGTATCATAACTTTAACTTTCATGAGTACAAAATTCATCAACATGTAAAAAAATAATTAAATGGGATATAAAAATACTGCACCTCATATCCTACATTGTTAGATCATTTTAATTTTTTTGGAAGACAAAACCAAAGATGTCACGCTCCAAATTCTTCTTACTCCTATATTAAATTCCAATACCATATGTATAAGTATCAATAAATTTTTAGGGTACAAAGCAAGAATTCTTTTACACTGCATAAAGTATGAAGTATGTAATTTACCTGTTTCCAACACTTTTCTCTCTCTACAACCGTGTACTTTTTCGTATGACTTCTTTTGATATACAAGTATAAATATATCACTCCATGATCTAGTCTAACAAAATGGGTGTGTAGTTGGGAAATGTGTAGATGTAAAATAGGGGTATGTATAAGAAATGGAAAAAAAGATTTATCAAATAGAATAATTCTTGTCAATCATATCTCCCAACAATCAATATATTTTTATCCACGTGGCAACATCTCAAACAAATTTAGATTCCAATTTTAAATTCTCCTCCTTCTCTCTCTCTCTCTCACGTGGTCTATTCTCTCTCTCTCTCTCTTCTTATATATATGTATTATTATTATTTTATATCTTTATTTGGTTAAAAAAATAATTAATCCTAACCTACCCAAGAATCTTCCTCCATTTCACGTGACTTGAGAGAAATTAAATTCATTAGATAATCAATTAAAATATAATTGTAAAGCTATATCTTTCGATCTCGATAATTTGGGCTCCGCTAATCCAAATTAACTTTTTCTCGAGCCTAACATGCATGATTATTTGCGAGCTATCTAACAAGTACAATATTGATATACTTATTGGCGCTACGTCAACATCTACATTTTAACATCTAATAAAATTGAAATTTACTTGATATATATTTTAGTCCATAAACTTCCAAAATATTAAAATATAGCACACATAAATTAAATTATAATCTATGAAATTTTGGGACATTACATAATTGCTGTCCTCAAACTAAACTTGCCATAGAATTGTTTGTGATGCTTAAAAGGACTCATTGTAAATGGTTTGTAGGATTTAACAAGTTTTAGAAGACGAAAGACACTAAGCACATGTGTTTTTTCTTAAAACTTGAAGAACACTCACAAGGATGAAGATGTAAAGAGACTTTTGTAAAACTCTATATGAATGGAATGGTTTAAATTGTTAGTGGTGTACTAATTGTGTAGAGGAATGAAATCTCTCATATATATGAATTCTCAATCATATACCACGAAAAGGCCTCAGTATGAAAATGATATATTTTTTTCATGATAGTGTGACAAAAACGAACCAGAAATCTCAAACCCAATTGTCAAAGAATTGGCTTGGGCGATCATTTTGGCCTCGAGTCATTGAAAGCGAAGTTGGGCACTCGTCCAGCTGCCCAGGCCAAAATTTCAATTTTCGATATTTTTGTAATTAATCTACACACCCATATGGATGTATTATCATTTCAATAATTTCATCATTATAAATTGAAAACCAAATTACAATAGATGGTAGATAAATCATAACAATATCACTAATTAGTGATAGATCCTCTGTATATGCATGGGATAACGTTATAAATTTAAGGTTTGCCACGTAAGATTGCACCTGGACAGTTTTTGTTATGCTTAAGAAATGTATGGAAATATGATTAACAGTTAAAATTTCATTCATTTAATTATACGTTGAAATTTTGGGCATCAAATATTCATTTGAGAAAGCCTCGTGTATATGAAACATAATTGTGAATGCGTGGTGTTAATATAATTGTACCCCCAATTCTACGAAGTTATTAATCTTAATTTAGTAAAATAAATTTATATAATAAAAACAAAGTGTTATACCAAAAGAGACAAGCTACACCTTGGTGGCCACGAGACGCAAGACATATGTGTGGTATTACCTCGAAGAGTTACATGGGGTGGAAGTAGCTACTATGACCTCGCAAGCACAATACAGTTGTAATGCTCCAAATATGAGGATTTGGATTTGTTACAAAAATGTGTTTATTAAGTTTTGGAAATTCGGGTTAAATTAATTTTTTTTCATTATTTCCTTTTTATTTTGTAGACCTAAAGTTTTATTACAAGTTCCAAAAACTAATGAAAATAAAATATTAAAGTTAATTAGCTTTGATTTTTTGAATAAGCAAAACTAGAACGGGGAATGAAAATGGAGGTTAGTATACATTAACAGAGTTCAACTCTGCAATGCCCTACCCAATGATCAAGCTTAGTTGGAGTATTGTCGGATTCAGAATTCTATGAAATTTTATTAATATTTCCTAAACTCATTCATGTACAACATAGTAAAATCCCAAAATTTCTAACATCATTTAGACAACTCAAATGGACACTAAAACACACACCCAAAGTCGTTCGCATGTACACTGAACATAGCACATAGAAAATGGCACAAGTTATCCTATCTACTATTGAATGATTTAATTCTAACGCCAACGGACAGATTACTGGTAGGAACCCACTAGTTTCATTCAAAAATATGTAGAATTCGATTTAGTTGGTAGTTTGAAAATCGGAGAGAATGTTGAAATTTCTATTCTATGTTTTTACATGTCGAAATCCACACACCCAATCCCATTTTCATGTCAAAAGTTATGCTAACATGTCATTCTAACATAATTCTCTTGATTGAGATGACATATCGGACTTATGGATTCGGGATATTCAATAAACCTAAGAAGAAATCCTATTTTGCTAAGTTCCGAGCATGTTTGGCTTGGTGGAATAAATAGTGTTTGCCACTATCGAGGAAGAAAATAAATTAAAGTCTTATCGATCATACTATATAGTACTATTGAATATGGTGTCCCAAATGTGCTCTTAGTTTATTTTGGTTTCCGTTGTCGTAATTGTTGATGTATCCATGGTGTTCTTTCATATGAATTCCACTAGCTGAAATATTTTCCTTTTATCCACATGCTATTGATGAACTCTATTTCACCATTGTTGTGGCATTAAATTAGACCATTTGTGCCTATTCTGTTTGAATAAACTAGATTTGAACCTCACATATTCAATAATGATTCATGTATTGGATCTAGTCAGTGTCTCATAAAATTCCATAGTTTGAGGAGTCATCTTGAATTCTTAGTATGGATAAATAGACCCCTATGTTGCAGTGTTTTTTAAGGCAAATAATAATCTTGTAGTCCTCGTGATTCATTTTAATGGAAAATTTTGATTATTATTTCATTCATCAACCATACATACATTCATCCATCCATGAATAAATCCAATCATTCAAATACACACATAGAACAACTCTAGGAATCGCTCAACTATAAAATCATGCAATAAATCAATAAATAGAATTACGACACAAGACAATTTTAGACCTACACTTTAATACCACCTTTTGAACTGGTACTAGGTTTAGGAAAAACAAAGAAAAAAATGAAAATCAGTCTAATGGACCAAATCTTCACTAGAATACTATGTGTTGCATTTCTAATTAATTGCCACAGAAGTGTTTTGAAGTTAAACCTATTCAAAGCAATCAATTTCTTTATCTTCTTGCATAAGGTTGATTGATTTGCTAGCTTCCTTTTTAATCCCAAAAGCTAGCTTAAGAGGTGATGCTTTCTTTTACATTTATAAACTAACCACCAGCTCTTTTCAGTTAAAAACAACAAA
The DNA here is from genome assembly GCF_002742605.1 of Olea europaea var. sylvestris. Classification (NCBI taxonomy): domain Eukaryota; kingdom Viridiplantae; phylum Streptophyta; class Magnoliopsida; order Lamiales; family Oleaceae; genus Olea; species Olea europaea. Next base: position 6,512 of record NW_019228746.1, read on the forward strand.
GAATTTGTAAAACCAGCAGTGATATATGAGATGAAATGGAAGGGCCAACTTAATTCTTCTGTGTATTACAATGGCTTTATATAGTAGAGCTTAGTATACAAAAATATGGAATACACTAAAGTTATGGAATGTACAATTGTTATGATTGACAGAATTGTGGAGAGGTCAATGTGATGCTGAGATCACGTTGGAGGTGATTGTGGAATCCGTACTGATATGGAAGGAGTAGTCTTGCATGGAGGAGATCAAGGAGTATTGTGATTGCTGCGATTGCTTGGTTTAACACCCCCCTCCATCCCTCCCCGTAAAGTGATGGGGATGATCATCACCATCAGTTTGGACCGAAGTACACCAAAACGAGCGATTGTTTTCCCCTTTGTGAAGATATCAGCAATCGATCTTGGGTGGAGATATGTTACACCTGAATGTTTTTATTGAGGACCTTTTCTCGAATGAAGTGGTAGTCAATTTCCACATGTTTCGTGCGTGCATGGAAAATGGGATTAGAGGCCAAGGCGATAGTGCCAATGTTATCACACCATAGTGTAGGAGTGTATGGTAGGAAGACACCAAGTTCCTTGAGGAGCATTCTTATCCAATAGAGTTCAGCTGTGGCGATGGCAATGCTTCTATATTCAGCTTCAGTGTTACTCTTGGAGACAATTGGTTGTTTCTTGGCAGACCATGATATTTGACCCAGAAAAACTGGATATCCAGTGGTGCTGTGACGATCATCAGGATTACCGGCCCAATTTGAGTCACAAAAGCTTGAAGAATAATAGATCCTGGAGTGAATAGTAGATCGGTATTAATACTATACTTTAGATACCAAAGCACTCTTTTGACAATAGGCTAATGAGGTTCACGTGGGGAATGCATAAATTGGCACAATTGATTTACGACATATGCAATATCCGATCTAGAGAAAGTACAATATTGAAGTGCCCCGACCACTCTTCTATACTCTGTTGGATCAAACAATAAAGGACCTTCTATAGAAGATAACTTCGGACCAGATATAGTAGGGACCCAAGGGGCTTTGCATCAGTCATCTTGGTGCTGTGTAGTAAAGTTATTTTGTACTGGGCTTGACAAAGATGCAAGCCTTGAGAATCTCTTGATGCTTGAACACCTAAAAAAAACTCAAATCTCCAAGATCTTTAACCATGAAATTAGTTGATAGAGATTGAATAAAAGTGTTAATGGCATGTGAGCTTGATCTAGTAACTATAATGTCATCAACATATATCAACACAAATAATTTCGCAATTTCAATATTATAGACAAAAAGTGAGTAGTCAGCGGCTGATTCAACAAAGCCATACTCAAGTAGGTGTTGGGACAGTTGTCTAAACCAAGCTCTCGGAGCTTGTTTAAGGCCATAAAGTGACTTATGAAGCTTGCAAACATAATCAAGATGAGTCTCATCCAAAAAACCTCGTGGTTGTTCCATAAATATCTCTTCATCAAGATAGCCATGCAGAAAAGCATTTGAAATGTCTAATTGTCAAATAGGCCAATTAAATGAAACAGCCAAAGCTAACACAATGCAAATAGAAGTAGGTTTTACCATAGGAGAAAAAGTGTCTGTGTATTCGACACCACACTGTTGATCAAAGCCTTTTGTGACCAAACGGGCTTTAAATCATTCAATGCTTCCATCAGACAATCTCTTAATTTTATAGACCCATTTGTTGCGTACAACATATTTACCATGTGAGCGAGGATAAAGTGACCAAGTCCCATTCACCATTAGTGCATCAAATTCCCATCCCATTGCTTCACGCCATGCTGGAGAGGCAACTGCTTTTGTGTAATTGGATGGTTCAGTGTCAGTGATAATAGAGGAAAGTACCTGCAATGGATACTTGGTCGTATAAAACATTGTAAAATTAGGAAAGGCCTTAGGTTTTGAGTTTCCAGTCATTGAGCGGGTTGTTGCCCGATTGGGGTATGGGACAGGGATAGGGAATTCATGTGAGGTAATTTATTCTATAGGCTGGGTTTCAAGTTTTTTTGAATTTGGAGTTTCAAGGTCTTGGGTTTCAAATTGTAGTGGAGAAATGGGATTCGGGAAAAGGGCTTGTGACTGAGTGAGGGTCTCATGGGTACATGATACTATTGGGTCGATGGCAAGAGTTGGTGGAATAGGAATATCTGAAATTGAAAGAGGTGAAGGAGAAAGTATACCAGGCAAGCTCGAGCTTGACGGCGTAGGAGAAGTTTGGACTTGACCCTTTGCAGGAAAATGTTTTTCATCAAAAATTACATTTTGTGACACATAGACACGTCCTGTAGCTAGGTCAAGATAGTGGCAACCTCTTTGTTGACTGGCATATCCTATGAAAACACATACTTTGCTTCTAAAGGACAATTTATGAGGCTCATATGGTCTTAATAAAAGGAAACATGCTGATCCAAATATGCGAAGGTGAGAGTATCGGGGAACGGTTTTATGGAGCATGTAAAAATGTGTTAAATTATTTAAAACTTTTGTTGGAAGTCTATTTATTAAATATACTGATGTCAAGAATGCATCTGAACGCGATGTTTTCTTTCAGCTATACTATTTTGTTGAGATGTGTGAGGACATGTTAAGAGATGAAAAAATACCATTTTCTTGCAAAAATTTTTTAAATTGGGTAGAGAGATATTCACCCCCATTATCTGTTTGAAATTGTTGAATTTTATAAGAAAAGATATTTTCGAAAAGTGCTTTGAATTGTTTGAAAATTCTGAAAACCTCATTTTTATAAATTAATGGGTAGAGCCAAGTGTAGCGAGAATAGTCATCAACAAAAATACCGTAATATTTGGAACCACCAACCGAATGCACAGGAGATGTCCATACATCAAAATGAATAAGAGATAAAGGACACGAAGACTGACGAGTAGACTCACTAAAGGTTAATTTTTAGCTTTCCCTAGGGGACATGCTGAACAGAACCCTAATTTATTGGATGAAATAGAATTTACTTAGATTGAGACAATTGATTTAAAATAACTTGGGACGGGTGACCTAAACGATCATGCCAGACATCTAATGTAGTAGAGACACCAACTTTAGCAGTAAAGCATGAAATTTCTAATAAACAAGATTTAGTGTCTGCAATTGGGTAGAGTCCATTCTTAACTTGCCCGTGAAGTAGGAGTCGCCCCGTCTTGTTCTCCTTCACACAAAAATCAGATCCAGTCAATACAAAATAGCTATTATTATCAAGGCAAAAGCGATTAATAGAAATTAAATTGGAAGAGGCATTAGGACAATGAAGAACTTGGTTAAGCGAAAAATTGGAATTGTTTGTTTTAAGAGACGTGGTACCTTTATTTTTAATCACTAGACCTGATCCATTGCCAACAGTAATGGTGTCCTTTCCAAAGTAGGGTTGCGATGAAGCGAGATTTGTCGTAGTATTAGTGATATGGGCATTGGCTCCACTGTCCACGTACCACATCTATTGGGCATATGCAAAATTGCCTTTGGCAGCTATAGCAGCTAGTTCGGAAGGTGGGTGTCGACCTTGATAAGAAAAATCAAATCGGTGATAGCAATCTAGGGCTGTAAGCCCCTTTTTCCACATATTTGACATATGGGCTTCTTTTCAAGTGTAGGGGGCTGATTAGGCCTAGCATTCAGAGAGCCCACATGAGTTGGGTGAGTGGTATATGAAGGTAAATGGGCCTGAGTGGAGAAACCTGGGGACTTGGTTGGTTTCTTAACAAAGGACGATCCCTTGCTTCAGTTAGCAACAAAGGCAAAGGTCTCTGTTGAAGCAATGGGTTGATGAGCCTCCATGAGAGTTTCAAAGCTGAGATGTTTCGCTTGGAAATCCTCCAAGGTGAAGTCCTTTTCACGGGTGGCGAAATTGAAGGCGGTGATGAATGGAGCAAAGAGGGGTTTGAGACCACTCAAGAGGTATGTGATGAGGTCCTACTCATCGACGGGTTTGTCGGCAGCTGACAATTGATCTAACAACAACCTTGTTTCTTCAATGTACACCAAACAGGTCTAGTTGCCTTGGAAAATTGTTTGAATTTGGCGCTTAAGGTGGACAATTCGGGAGCGAGAGGTAGAGGAGAAACGGGTTTGGAGGGAGTCCCAAATTTGCTTCGAGGTCTTCAGATTTAGGACAGTGGATACTAATTTCTCAGAGAGTGAGGCATAGAGCCAATAGAGAATGGTTGTGTCCGATTTGGACCAAGTGTCATAAGCCGGGTTAGTGGCATTGGTAGGGAGTATCTTGGAAGGAGTGGCGATGGAGCCGTCCACCATGCCAAGTTTATCATGGCTTTTTAAGAAAGCCAGAAACTGAATTCTACAGGTAAGATAGTTGGGTCCTTCGAGTTTGGGAAATTGTGGTGTATTAGTGTTTGAAGTGGCCATTGGAAATTAGGAATTATGGTGCGGAAGCTGTTTTGGTAGGATCGAAATAGGTGTGAGCCTTGATGCTCTGATACCAAGTTAAAAGCAACAAAGAATTTGTAAAACTAGCAGTGATAAATGAGATGAAATGGAAGGACCAACTTAATTCTTCCGTGTATTACAATGGCTTTATATAGTAGAGCTTAGTATATAAAGCTATGGAATATACAATTGTTATGATTGATAGAATTGTGGAGAGATCAATGGGATGCTGAGATCACGTTGGAGGTGATTGTGGAATCCGTACTGATATGGAAGGAGTAGTCTTGCATGGAGGAGATTGAGGAGTATTGTGATTGCTTGGTTTAACACTTTCACAATCGATGTGGGATAATCTCAATAATCTCTCCCTCATAAATTGAGCCTTGTGGTAGACTAAACCCGTATCCACCTCACACATCTGACCTGCGAGAGACCAAACACATCTATCTCTCACACAAACCCGCATCTCTTATGATTATTAGACCTAAGACTTGTTGAAAAGCTGAGCTTTGAGACCAGTGTTGGTGGTATTAGGCATTCTCAACCCCAAAAATTAATTCAAGAAGTGAGGCTTAATTTCCTATATACTTATAAATTGACCACCAACCCCTTCCTTGATCTACAAGGTTCTAACCCTTGGAATCTTCTGCAAAACCTCGTTGTACTTGATTTCTGGTCATTTTTCACGTCCAGTTATATATATATATATATATATATATATATATATATATATATATATATATATATATACACACATACACACACACACACACACACACACACAACTAAATAGCCTTGTTCATTGTTCCAACACAATTGGGATTCCAATTATAAAGAAAACTTTATGACCAAGTTATATTCATAATAAAATTCCTTTTAGGACTTGGTCAAATTTTAATTCGTCAAGCTCGTCGTTGCTTTTGATCAATTACTGACGTGAGTTAAAGTTTGACCCAATCAACTATGCGACCCGTTAATTCAATTATTACCATAATTAACTCCAAGTTTTTATTTGAAGCTATCAAAGGCACCTGATCAGACATATAGAATTCAAGCTTCCAATAGTTTGGTCCCAATAACTCAAATCCATGCTATCCGGTCCAATTATGAATCTACACTTGTTCCGCCTAAGGCCCACAATTGCACTCTTGAATTATATAGATTTGCATAAGCAATATTAGCTCAAGTCTCCATATTTATATCCTTATGACTTGCTATCGATATGTTCGACGGACATTTAAGAATTGGTGCAGGATCAAAATGAACTTTTTCTCTTTTGATTTACTATTTCACTTAAGCTATCATTTTCTTCAACGGTTTCTTTGCGAGCACATCGTGGGATTATTCGGGCATCTGCAAATGGTGTGTTCAGATTAAACAACCCACAAGAAAATCCTTAAGTTGGTTCATTAGCATATTTGAATAGGGGCGATATCAAAAAGGAATATCTGTTCATTTGTTTTCAGCTCCAAATTTATTGAGATGTTTGACCATAGATCTTACTCATTGGCACATCAAATATAAAAGTTCACAAATAGCAAACACTACCTCTGTTTCGAATTCTGTTAATCTATAAAATAGTTATTTAGAGTTCAATTTTTCGCACGATAATTCAAAAGACTTAAAATCTATCGAGATGTCCTATCTATGTTATGAATCCTGATATCGTCTCGCCATGATCAAGACAAATTGTGAATTCCAAGTAGCCGATCCTATGACCTTACTAGAACAAAGTATTAATCTTTGCTCCTCCGTCTAGGATAATTAATTCCCAATCAGCATACAAATTGTGCATGGCTATACTTTTTAACAAACACAAGTACCCTATTTCTATATCATCCATCAATGGAAGACACTCAGTTAAATGTTCAATAAATGCATCAATTTGTTTAAGACACAAACAAATAATAAAAAAATATTTAACATTCAAAATTTTCGACTATTACAGTAAAATTCTAATATATTTTGGGTACGTATCCCTACGTAAATATTCCAAGATGTTAAATTTGAGTAACATATGGGTTTATGATTCGGGGTTTTAACAGCATTGATGTGCATGGGTTGGCTTTCCATTGCAGGACTATTAAGAGAGAAAAGAAAGCATAAAAAATTCAACTCAAAATCAAATTCTGGAGTTCATTATTCGTCATATTATGTGAGAGGATCCAGGATTAATTAGTCGGGTACCTTTTAGGCATAAACCATGTATCTTTGAGAGATCGCATTTCTTTGGGTTGGTAGTAATGGAATGCTTACAAGTTCTTTTTTTAAAGAGGACTTTGACAATACACGGAACCCAAAAAACTAAAAATGGAAGGTCAAAAAACAATTATTTATTTATTTATATATTTTTTTTTAATGAGGAAAACAAAGAGATGGTGAACCTTGCCTTTAAATTTGCATATTTATATACAATACATTACCTTAAAAGACCAATTCGAGTACGTTGTTGTGTTGATGTTCTTGGGAATTCTTACTGCACGTTATATAGAAGAAGATTTTCTCAAGTCCTTACCGACGAAATTAATATTAGGATTGACGTGTTTGTTCCTTTTGACTGTTCCCATTATTGGATCCTTTGGTTCTGCATTGTATTTGGTTCTTCATATTAAGTTGTCCTGGGTTACCGTTCCTATCATCGTCCTTACAATTATTCAAATAGTTATTTTCTCCATCTTGTAGTTTCCTCTCTTGATTGAGATGACAAATCGGTCTTGCGGCTTTGGGATATTCAATAAACCTAAGAAGAAAGTCTGCCATTGCTATGTTCCGCTCACGTTTGATATGGTGGAATTGATAGTATTTGACGCTATTGCAAAAGAAAAAGAAATTAAAATCTTATCAATCATACTATAAAGTACAATTGAATAAAACATGCTATTGTGCTCTTCTTTCATTTTGGTTTCTGTCTTTTTAAATGTTTAAGATATATTCCTGGTGTTTTTTCATAGAGAGCTGCTGGACTACCAAGCCCCTTTCTCATAGGGGTCTTACAGGCCCTCACACAAAAGCAGGTGGTGTCGGTATTTTTGCAATTTTTTATTGCAAGTGGGTCTGACCTGCGGCCCACCTCATTGTGAGGAGCTTGTACAAGGCTTGTGAGCATATGCCTGGTAGAGCAGCATTCTTCTTTTTCATATGAATTATATTGATTAACTCTGTTTCTCCATTGTTGTGGCATTTAATTAGACGATATGTGCCTATTCACCCAAGGAATAGAGGTTTTCTTTGTAATTGTTTGTACTTTTCTTTTCGTGTTTTTGTTATTGTTGGATTTTGATACCCAATAAATTCGAGTGATGATATTAAAACGATATACCTTAGCAATTGGCTCGATCAGAAAACAACCTGGGCCATTCGAAGCAACTTACTTAATTAAGATTGCTCGTGGCCCAAGACTTTAGTTGGCCCATGTGAGTGTTAGCCCAATTGGTGGTGACATCAGAGTGAGCCCATTTTGCATTTGGATGGTTGGCCCATTTTGTGGTGAGTTGAGACTTTGGTTGTTAGCCCATTTACATGTTTGGAGGGTAACCTAATTGAAGGCATTATATCCATCCTATGCAGCCGGGTGTTTTGTAGGTTAATTTGGCGTAGTGGAGAGAAAACATGAGGCAGCCGTCTGGAGGGGGAAATTGGAGTTCAACCATTACTTCTTCTATTCTCTTCCTCCTATGTTGGTGCAAGTTGTTCACCATGTGAGGGTGGGTGTGTGCAATAGAGGCAAGAGAAATAGGTAGCAGTTATGGGAGATTTTGTGTTCAACCATTGTTACCCTTTTCTTCTCCATCCCTTTGTGATATTGCTACAACCACCATTGTATCTCCACCTCTAACTAAGCCTAAGTTGTTTCGGACATTGAACTTTGGAGATGCCAATAAAATTATAATAAAAGTACCAAAATGCTTGTTAGCTTATAAAACGAGGATAGTAGGTGAAATTTTCCTCTTTTAAAAGTTCATGTTGCATGTGTCATTAAATTAGTTGATAGCGTGAACGTTAGATAGAGCTAAGAGAAATCTTCTAAGAAATGAGGCAATAACACTATTTCACCATTTGTGGTTCATGTTGACCTCGAAATGAGATTAATAATTTTTTTTCACTATCTAGAATTTTCTCCTTCTGGTTTTATGATCAAGCAAGAGCAAGAAAAGAAAATGAGATTAATAATTTTTTCTCACCTATCTAGAATTTTCTCCTCCTGGTTTTATGATCAAGCAAGAACAAGAAAAGAAAATGCTGTTTAAAAGGAGAATATTTTGATATTGCATTCCTTTCTTTGTCGCCAATTATGTTATTTATAGATTTCTAATGAGGTGTTAGAGTTAATTAAGTCACTTTCACTAATGACGTGGCAATCACTCATTAGTTGACTTCTAACAAAATTTGCTAGCTTTTCACATTTTATTCACGAGTCTGTGTTTTGGTAATGGTTATTGTTGTGGAATATATAATGAAACTAGTTAAAGAATATTTGCTCACTTATGTTATCTTGAGTTTGCATGTGATTTGGTTTGCCTTGAAAACGTTTGCAGGTAGAAATATAGGTTCTCCGCTAATCCTTTGTAAATTTTAATTACAACAAATATCTTCAAAGTTAGAATCTAATGATTTATATTAAGTTTTAGACTTTATTTAATTTCTACGACAAATATTTAATTATTTTAGAATTTATTTTGATATTATGAGCCTTTAAAAATTATTGTGACAAACAAGCCTACAACATGGCTTGTTTTGTGAGGTTTAATTGATTCCGAGTGAAATAAGGTCAAATGATTAACAAATGATCCTCGAAGTTCAAGCTTAGGTATTTTTGTTAAGTGCTAAGCTTGTGAACTTAAGGCAGGGATTTTAATACTAAAAATACCTAAGGATATCCCACTCACCAATGGCAGTTGATGTATGGCATGATGAAGGGATGTGTAATGATTACTACAGTTCTTTACAAATATCAATGGGGATGTTGCATACTTCAAGGTACGTAGGCTGTTAGGGGTGAACACGGTTCGATTTGGACGGTTTGAAAAGTTTCAAACCAAATCATTTAAAGCAGTTTGGAATTTCCAAACCAAACCAAACCACTTCAATTTCTAAACCAAATCAATCCAAACCATTTTTTTTTTGGTTCGGTTCGATTTAAAACCATAGTTTAACAATGAAAAAATTTATATCAAATAAGTTAAATCGTAAATATTAGTCTAAAATTTCACATTAAAACATAAGTTGTATTATTAAAAAAATTACAAATCAAAATGATATAATTATAATCATTATAATACAACAACATGATATAAATATTTTAAACTCTTAATCAATACTAATGGCATCCATTTACAATTGTAATACACGATTCATTCTTTTCATAAATATAAAAAATATAGCATATGAATTCATTGATTATAATTAAATGATATAAAATAACTAATACAAGAAAATGAATAAAAAATAAAATACAATAAGACCTAGTTACTGTGACTTTTTGTGAATCATTCAATGCTTCTACTCCATCCAAATATTAGGAATTACTTTAAGGAAGCCCGATAATTATTAGAACAAAACAACATAACTACCAATAAAAACATAGAAAAAGACTACCAAAAAAAAAAATTAGGATAATCTGACTTGAATTTAGGCAAAATTTAAGAAAATTATTAGTACAAGGAAATGAAATGTGCAAATTTGAATTAAAATCTAGATTTAATTATCGGTTCAATTATAATGGAGAATCGATAAATAGGGTTTAGTAGCAATTGTTCAACACTTTGCCCAATTTAATGATTTTATACTCATAACTGCTGACTAATGTGTATATATGGATATAATTTAATTAATTAATTAAGATGTAAAATTGTCAAATTGAGTTCAATTGAATTATGACTAATATAGATATATCTTTTTAACTGAAATGTGTTAAATTTTAATTGGGATAAATATAATTTAGACTAATTTATTTTCAGATTTTTTTGAAAATCAGTTTTGTGGTTCGAATCGATTTGCAAATATTGAAATCTAAACCAAACCATTTTGAAACGGTTTGGTTTGGTTCAAAACCTAAACGTTGACGGATTCACGTGGAACTAAACCAACAATTTCAAAAAAAAAAAATGGTTTTGGTTCGATTTTGCAGTTTCGTTGTCTAGCCCTAGGCTGTACTCATTTAGTTCACGTGTTACTGACACATGATTAGATTTGTCCCTTTGAATTATTTCTAGGCACCTTCTTTTTTCAATCCTATGGCTTGTTCCCTCGAAGATTAAGATCAAACTTGACATGATCCAATGCTAATATCTTTCATCAGAGAATATAAATATAACACCTCTATTATTTGTTACGAGTACTTATTCTTTAAAAACTTCTATTTTCTTTTTTTCGTTCGTTGCTATCACATTGCAGATGATATGGTGATTCTGGTGATTATTATTTGCTCCTTAAAAATCCTTTGAATCCTTTTTACGTACATATTTTGTGCTTTTGCTTCTTCTCGTATACTATTTTTCCTCTATTTGTCATTTAGTGTAACCCGGTAAACTTTTATCCAAATTTTTTTAGGAAATTGATTCTGTAAAATGTCTTTCCAAAATAGATCCTAAGTGTCAAAGCTACTTGTTCTATACTTAGGGATGATGGAGTAGACTGGCAGGGCCGGACCTGTGTTGTACAGGGCCTGAGACGAAATTCAGATTTTGGGCCCATAAATCATAGCAAGCAATTAATTTTTTTCATTTATAAGAGATTTAAGAAACTAAATTTGTCAACATAAAATAAAAAAAAATGAATTATTTAAAAATGTATATTATAATCAAATAACAACATGAAAATGTTCTAAAAGATCACTTAAATACAACTCGTCTTGCAGTTTTCGAGGCAAAAATATTGATCAATTTTGTATAGTCGAGTTGTCAACCATTTCTTTTTCAGTTGATAACATGGCTAAACCATTCAATCTTTGCTGTGACATAGTTGATTGGATATAAGTCTTGATCAATTTCAACTTGGAAAAACTTCATTCTGCTGATGCAACTGTAACTAGGATGGTGAGCAAAATCTTGTAAGCAATGCAAGTATTCGAAAAACAACCATTCATTTTCTTCAAGTAATGTAGCACATTAATTGCTCTTTTTGTTTCGCTAGTTAAATATCACCTCAAAACGATCAAATCTGAACATAAATCATCACCTATAATGTCTGAATGTCCATTATGTTCTAAATACTACTCAAGATTCATACAAGATTTCAGCAAACTGTCAACTTGCATACTCTTTAATCTATCCAAGTTAAACAAAAATCCAAATAACTCTTCATAATGTGTAAATTGTTCAAAATGAGTTTGAAGTGATGATCGAGCTTGATCAATTATAAAGAGAAAATACTCAACTCTAAAAGATTCTTTAGCCGACTATGTTACCTCTTCAGTGCCACTTTCATCGAATTGCTTCTTTCTTCGAATGATACGTCTCTCTTGAAATGCAGCTTCAATTCCTATTTCACTTGCCATGTGTTTAGCGTCATCCATGGCACTGGCAAACACTGATTCTCTATAATCTTCGAGAAATGAAATAAGTGCCTGTAAAAGTTTGATGGCTTCACTAATATCCACGTTTTCGGCTTGAAAAAATTTACTCACAGTATTGATTGCATACAACAATTTATACCAAATTACTATGCCAAGCAAAAACTCAAAATTTCAAGTTCATATATTGCCAAGGACTCAGCTTCATTTTTTGTTTTAGGATCTTCAACAATGTTTGCCAAGTCAAGTAAAGCGTCTCTTATTTGTATAGATTGTTCTTTTATAGGCTTTACACTTTCCACATGACTTTTCCAGCGTGTTTGCGACAATGGCTTAAGTGTCAGAACTTGAACCTTATCTTTAATAAATTTCCATCATTTGGGAGAAGAAGAGAACAATGTGTAGATTCGTTGTATCACTCCAAAGAAGGACATAGCTTTCGAACAACAATTTGCCATATCACAAAAAGCTAGATTAAGGCTATGGCAACCACATGAAGTATAGAAATCTCTAGGATTAACTTCAAGTAAGCTTTTTTGTATACCTCTATGTCTCCTACTCATGTTAGCTCCATTGTCATACCCTTGACCTTTTATATTATCAATATCAAGCTCAAAATTCTTTATCACATTTTTAAGCTCGACGAAAAGTCCAAATCCTGATGTATCATCCACCTTCAAAAATTCAATCCAATATTCTTGTGCCATCAGTGAGTCTACCGAATCATCCACGCATCGTATTACTAGAGACATTTGTTCTTCGTTACTCACATCTGGAGTACAATTAAGTATGACGGAAAAATATTTTGCATGTTTCACTTTTGTGACAATTGCACTTCTAACCTCGCTTGCCAACATTTGTATCAATTCATTTTGAATCTTAGGGTCTAGATATGTATACTGAATCTCGCGTGCTTAGCACGTCGAATGTGTTCTTCCATTATCTATTTCTATCATTTGCAAAAAATGTTCATTGTTCTCCACATAAAGTTGCTCATAATCTCCACGAAATGCCAAAGTATTTTTAGCGAGTCTTTTCACAATAGCAATTATTCTCGTTAACACTTGTCTCCAATGCTCTCTTTCTTTGTTGATGGACAATTGTATGTTTTCATCAATTGTATGTTTTGTTTGAAGCCTATTTTCCAATTACATCCAACTAATCATGCAACCTATATGCTTCTTAGACACTTTGTGATGTGTAAGACACCGATGCATATTATGCCTATCATTGTATCCGTCATTACCCAATTGGCCAATATTTTTGTCCATTTTTTCTGTCTTAAATAACTTGCAACAAAAATAGAAGATCTTATCCAAATAAATTGAATACACTAATTATCTTTATCAGTTGTCTCCCCATTTGCCATTATCCGCTTATATTGTGAAGATTCAAAATATCTACCTTTACTATCTCTGGGAAAGAAGATGCCATCAACTCTTTTTGGACCCATTTCAACTAAAAAGTCTCTTATCTTTTGATCAATGTGAATGTCCTTCCAATTTTCAGGATCATTAAAATTTAAAGAGAAGCAATTCTCTTGATTTAAATCTTCATGTTGAACATGATTTTCGTCATTCTGTTTTGACTCATCCATATTTGCAAGTTCAATAATTTCCTTGTTCTCTTTATGTTCATCCACATGATCATTATCAATATCATTCTGATTTTGTTGCTCTTCAATCATTAAATTTTCTGATGTTTATTCCTTCTCTTTTCTTTTCTTGCCATTAAAGTACTTATCCATATCTCCAGCTTGACTTCGAATTAATGCCTCTACTCTTTCCTTCTTCTTCCTTTTTTGAGCTCTCGACGCATATTTAGGAGCCATAGTATTTGATTCTAGCCACTCAACAGCAAACATTTACTGAAATTTGAGAGTAAAAGAGGCTCAAGTTAGATTAATTTAAGATTAAAAATTCAAAATTGATGACCCAATTACAATTAACAACTTATAACAAAAGTACTCAACATCAACCATAATTCACACTTTATCAATTCTAGAGTTTTAGTTTCTCCCTCTCTCTCTTAAAACCCAGTCTTTTAACTTTTAGTTCTTAATTGATGAATTTTTGTTGTAGTTAGATAATTCATCAACAAAAATTCATCAGAGCTTTCCCAGTGGCTTTTGGCCCTCTTGACAAGCAAATTCTTCAACGCCTACTTAATTCATGAGGATATTAAGAAGAATGAAAAGAATGTCCTTTGCTTGGACTGTTGTGAAGGCCTTTGCCCTCACTGTCTCTCTCTTTATCGCTCTCACCGCCCTTTAACAGGTTCCCTTTTCATAATTTTCTTAATAATCCCATTTTTTCTTTTCAAATTCACTAAATTTTTTAAAATCCTCTATTTTAAGATCATTTTACAATTTGCAGGTACAAATTTATGTTTTCTTGAAAATACAAAATTTCATTAACTCTTATACTGCAATCTTTAACATGGTAGCCTAGCAGGATTAATCATTAATGGATGAATTTAAGAATTTCATTCACCAACAGACCACCAATTGGAATAAGCCATCATTCACCAAGATGCAGCAAATAGACAAATAAATCAATTTGAAATTTTGAATCTCACTCACTCAAAACAAAACATTGCAAGAAAACAAATTGATAGATATTAAGTATTAATAGAAGCAGAATGCCAGGCTTGCCAGAAAGGCCAGAATCATGAAGTTGGCCGCTCGGATTTTGGATATAACTCACCCAAAACATTGCAACAAAACTAATTGATAGATAATAATTAATACAGAATCAGAATGCCAGTAATCATGATTCATCAAATCCACCATTCATGTCGTCGACCAGTCGAATTTTGGGGAAGATAATACATAAATGACTTACCAAATTAGTAATTTAGTACTAACGAGTCGTCGAGTCCGATAATAGAATACCGCCATAGGAGGATGCTGCCACTCTGCCGTCCCCGGTAGGTTTTAGGAGTGGTTGAGTACCTGAGTTGCAGACATAAGGAGGAGCGACTGGCGACTGCAGAAGACTTAATACTGCTGAAATTCAACTATTGAAGTTGGGTTTTCTTAAAAAATAAATAAATAAAAATTAGGGCTCCAAGTTTTTATTGGGCCCCCTAATATGCTAGGCCTGAGGCAGAGGCCTCTTGGGCTTCTCCTCAGGTCCGGCTTTGCAAACTGGTCATTGTCATCCTCTTTAAATGTATTATATTTTGACGTTGTTGATCACAAGAACTAGTAGAAGGGGAGGGATTACACTTTAGGAGTGTGCCCAAATGGTACTAGTGGGAGTGGAGATGAAGATATCGTTTATGTGGCTTCGAAAGTTGAGATTAGAAACAAGTTCAATATTCTTGAAGATATTGAGCTAGTATGTCCGAAACAATTCTTCACAAGAATTTTATGGATCCTCCTTTTCATCATTTCTTCCACAAGGTTCCTAGCACTTACAACCTTGTCTCTACCCAACTTAGTCTAAATGGGTGACTCATATAGTTGGGTCTTTCCCTTTTGGACCACTGTAACGTTAGAAATTATTTTTTGATATTTTTAGGTGATCTATCACTTAGTAAAGACCTGTGAGAGAGCTAATCCTTAAAAAGGCCTTATTGCTCCCCCCAAATCCTGCAACAAACTTGTAATTACTTTAAATAAGGTGCACAACTAGAGAGAAAGTTTATTCTTCATTCGAGTAGCAACCATCCTCGCTCTTACGACCAATACCGTGAATATGGTGAATTTACTATTCACTCTCGTTTAATTTTCTTTTGACTTTTATTAATATTTCTCTTTCTATGAAAGGAAAAATGTTGGGAGATTTTTCTATTTGGCCTGTTACTATTCCTTTTTATGAAATGTCTATATTATCCTTAATGAAATGATTCTTTCTATATTGCAACATATGTCCTCATCTTTTAGATATTTTATCCTCTGTCTAGTCTATTTTGGATTTTTGAATATAAAATCATTGTGTGATTTAATAAATAAGAATAATTTGCAACATTCATCTCATATTTCCAAATTAAAGTCCTATATTCTTCAAATGGTAAATTTGAATTTTTTAATTGAGATATAATATTTTTTATTTCTTTTAACATTTTTTCTAATAAATTATCTAATCCTTCAACTGTATATCCTGACATTTATCAAAATAATCATCATGCAATTATCCATGCGATTCTTTCAAGACCTGTAAAAGATTCACTCTAATTTTAGCAAAAGTTTAATAGTTTTATCTTAGGTTTGGTCTAGACCTGTATTCTTAGAACAGAGTGACCTTCGAACTCTGAATTTGTAAACTGCTTCCTTCAACGGCCTCCTGCCTTCACGAAATTGTTACTGTTTCAACTACTTGCTCTCACTGTATCAACTTCTAAAGAATAAAACTCTAGACTTCTGTTAAGGAAAACTCTCTTTCTGCTAAAATAAGAAGGAAACTTTCTATTTGATCTTTCATGAATCTATGAGAAAAATTTTAGAAACTCATATTGAAATCAAGATATTGGAATTTTATTTCTATTAAGATTGATACAAGACTTCTATTTGGTATGAAGGGATTTCCAGAAAAACTGATTTTTCAACTGAGAATAGGATATTGCTTTACAACTCGAGAATTCAAGATAGGATGAGATGATCTTCTTCTATAGCAATGTCTCTATTTATACAAGTTTAAGAGACTCTATTACATCATTGAATACATCAGCAAGGTACACTTGCTTTTCTATTTTCTTCCCTTTGGACCTACATCTTCACATGTTGGTTCAATTTTCAAAGAGCATCTTTATCTTCAATGTCTTCATGTGTAGTATTATTGTCCTTCATACACCTTTATCAAAAGGTGCTTTGTCCTCTTCTTACATTTCTTCACATGCAGCTGGGGCACTCCCTTAGTTGGCAGGATTCTTTTATAGTGGTAGGACATCCTGAAAATTGATGTATATCAAATCTTGTAATATAGTCTTTTAAAATTTCTGATTTTGTATATCCTCCATTGGATACCAGCATCCAATTCTCATATTAGCATAGGCACAAGAATTTTTTATCAAACAAGCTTTTGGCAATATTGTAGATGGCTTTAATTCCAAGTGCTCTTCTATGTCTGATTCATGATTTTGTCACTGTTGGGACTTTTCTATTATTCTCCATAACATCAATTTGGAAATTGGTTGCAACATATCCAATTGAGATTATGTGTTCAACTGAATAGTAAACAACTCCATCATATTCTGGACTAATTGAATAAAATTTTAAAAATATCTTTCTTCCCTTGGCAAATCTGGAAACCTCCTTAATGAGTATATCATCAAACTTTGAAATTTCAATAAAATCTTTTCCTAGATAAATCAAATCCATGAATCCATAGTCTGTCATGATCTTTATAAATAAAGGGTCACCTCCTTCCATGGCTGTTATTCTGGGATAAACATTATTTCCCGGAGAAATGAAATATGTATCACTTATTTTTATTTCATAAGCAATTTTGACTATTTCGGCATATTTTTCTTCGTTTGGATCTAAAGGGATTTTATCTTCTTGGTCTATGATGCTGATTGTTTTGATATCTCTTCTATCTCCATGTATCATAACTTTCTTGGTTGATGATATAGAAATGGAATCTCCTTTATTATCAGTTGGTGTGTTGTCACGTCTAGGTCCACTGCTGCTTCCAGCTGTCCCTATTTGTTATTGATTTGGAAAACTCATTTCTGAGCTCTTTGGTATATCTGTTTCAAACAGTATATTTTTCAGTTGTGCTGCAATAGCATCAACTTGATTTTTGAGTTCAATGGCATGTTTATGATGTTCAGCAGTGATATTCAATAATATTTTCATATTTAAGCTGAACATCTCTGAGATGTGAGTTGCTCCAGAGCTTATATCTTCAGATTCTTCTTTAAGAAAATTTGTTCTTTCTTGTATAGGTAGAATATATTGGTATAACTCCATGGCTTTGGCTTTATCCATCAGCAAATTCTATGTTTCTGCTGAGAAAATTTGCAAGAAGAATTTGCAAGAAAATTATTAACTCCTTTAATATGGACTATATCAAAATTATAAAATGCTAAATAAGCTTGTCATCTATGAAGCCTTCTGTATTGCAGTTCTGAGGGTAACTTATTCCTGACTAATCCTGCAACTTGAGAATTATTAGTTTCAACAATAAATTTCTTAGATAATAAAAACAAAGAGAACTTTTTTATTCCTCTAATAATCGCTTGTAATTCTTTTTCATAAATAGTATAATTTATTTCTGCTTGGTTAAAGGCTCCACTTGAATATCTAAAAATTTCATTTAGATCTGTTTTTAATATTGCTGCCCAATATCTATCTAAGGCATTAGTATTAACAATCAAATTATCTTTTTCATCTGGTAACCTTAATTTTGGCAAATTTTTACATTCTTCTTTTAATAATTTAACTATTTCTGTATGTTCTTCATTCCATCCCTTAGTATTTGTTTTTCTAAGTAAAACTTGGATTTTATGTCTTTTCTTAGAAAGATTTTCAATAAATCCTTCTACATAATTTAAACATCCTAAAAATTTCTGAATTTGTTCTTTGGATTCTAATTTATCTGGAAAACTTTCTATCTTTTGGGATATATGAGTCTGTAATTTTATCCTCTTTTATTTATTGATAATCCAAGAAAGTCTATCTCTTGTTTTTCTATTATAGATTTCTTTTTAAATAGTACAATTCCTTCTTTTTTACATTCATTAATAAATTGGATTAAATGATTTCTATGCTCTTCTTTACTATTAGAACATATTAATATATCATCAATATAAACTATTAGAAATTCATTAAACTTTTTAAATATATTATCCATTTTTCTTTGATATATTTGTGGTGCATATTTCAAACCAAATGACATAACTAACCATTCATATTTTCCTTGAGGCGTACTAAATGCAGTATATTGTATACTATGTTCTTCCATTTTTACTTGCCAAAATCCTGATTTACAATCAAATTTAGAATAATATTGTTTTCCTTTTGCAAGATTTATTAGTACTTCTTTATTTGGTAGAAAGTAACTATCAAATTCAGTATATTTATTTAATTCTTTATAATTTATAACCATTCTAACTATTCCTCTAATTTGTTCAGAATGTTTCATAACCATAAAGGCTGGACTACTATGAGGTCCATTACTAGGTCTAATAAGTTTTTGTTCTAACAATTCTTTTATCTGATTTTTAAATTCATGTGTATCTTCTATTGTATACATCATTGGTCTTACTTTTATTATAACATTTTCTGTTAATTCTATTTTAGCTTTTGGGTGATGTGGTTTCCAAAATAATAATGGATTTTCTCCATAAACCTTTTCCAATTGTTCAATAATTTTTTCTATATTCATTTCTATTCCTATCTTTAGAACCTTCTTATGTAATATTCTTTTATTTTTTATTTCATTATTAAGAATTGGTATTTTCTCCCATTTATCACCACGTTGGGCAGGCTGAACTTTATAAGGTTTAAATTTTCTAGGAATTTTTAATAAGTGTCCACAAGATGTTTGTAACATTATCATATAATTATTTTGTTTATAATATTGAAATTGTTGTATGAAATCATTTCCTAATAATATATTACATTCTAATTTATCATATTTATAAATTTTATTTATTGTTACTTGTTTACTTCCAAGAATTATATTAATTTTTTTAGCACTATTAATTATTTGAGTACTTTGTCCTATAACACTAGTTATTTTTATATTACTATTATTATTCCATAAATTTATTAAAAAACTTTTAAATATTGTTATATCACTTCCTGTATCAATTAAAGCACAAATTGTAATATTTGTTTCTACAATAGTAATTTGTATATACACTGTTAATGGAAAACTTATCTGATTATTCATCTAATATTTTTTACATAATGTAGTTTGTCCATTATGAACGATATATAATCCTTCTCTTTTTATATTATAATCTTCTAATCCATTTAAAAAACTCATTCCTAAAAGTATATAAGGGTTTATATCCATACTCCTATCTATGTAACATGATACTAAAAGATCTATTCCTCTTATTTTTATTGGTACTTTAACTTCCAAATCTGTTATATGTACTTGTCCATCAAAATTTACATATTTATATGGCTCAGTTTTATAAGTTATTAGTCATTTGTTTTTAATCGAAGTTATATGACATTCACTGGTTCCTGTATCTATTAATATATTTGGTCGATTTATATTTTCTCTTCCATTATAATATTCTCTTTCTATTTTCATGTTTCCAGCATTCCTATATAATTTTATTTCTTTTATTTTGTTGATTTCTTCTAACTGAATTTTATTAGGTATTTTAAGACTTTTTTGATCTTTTGATTAATTTTCCATCCTTAAATGTTATGCTATTAGAACATTCTCCTTCATTTAATTCTGTTATTTTAGGTTTATTTTTTGTTATACTAAATTCATATTCTTCTAAAATTAAACTTATTTGTTTATTTGGTTCTATTATTTTACTAATATCTTTACATTCTTTATGAACTTCAATATATGGTTTATTGGAATAAATATTCCCATAATTAGAATTAGTAAATGTATATAAAACTCTATATTCTATAGTCATGATTTGATTACCTGGTTGCATAATATCATTTCTATGAAGCTTGAAATGTAGTCCTAAAACTTCATTAAAATTTCTATCTTTTAATGATACACAATACTTTGGATAACATGTAAACATAATTTTTTCATATGCTAAATTTCCTTCTATTGTTCCTAAATGACTATCTTTTAAATTTCTTATTCTTCCATCATGTAAGGTTATAGTTAAAGGTGAATCTATCCCTTCTCTAAATAGTGATTTAAACATTATTTGTATTCCTGCTAAATAAATATATTGGATTTTTTCACTTTGTTTTTTACTAATCTTTGTTAATAGTTCATCAACTGTATTTCTTGTTAAAAAATTTAATTTATGTTGTTCTTACATCTATGGGTTTTTCTATTTTGTGATATTCGTTTATTACCATTCTTTCTCTTTTCCAAATCCTATCAAAGACTTCCCATTTTCCTATTTTTAAGTCTAACGATAATTTTTGCAGTCTTCTAAACTTATTATTGTCAAAAGTGACTTTTAATCCATATCCGTCTATTCCTTCATATTCTTGTATATTTATATTATTACTTTCTATTTCTTCAATTTCTTTATTCAGATCCTGATCCATCTTCTTCTGTTTCACTTATATATACTTTTTGATCATAATATTCTTCAATATCTGATATTTCACTTAATTCATCTTTTATTTTTAAATATCCTTTTTGTAATATTCTTACTTTCTTTTTATCACAATCAGGACTTATATGACCTATCTCTCTACAATTCCAACATTTACATTGGCTTTTATTATTCTTATAATTCTTATTTTTCTGTTGATTATATGGGTTATTTTTCTTTTATAATACCTTCTTTTGGGTTTTATATATTTTTTATTATAATTTCTAAATTTTTTAAATTTTTTATTTTTATATTTTCTTTTATTAATTTTTCTTTCAGTATTTCATCCCCATTACACAAAAGTTTCCATATCTTCACAGCATATTTTAGTTAGTTTTCCTGATTTTTTCATTAATTGCATTTGTTGACATATATATGCAAGTCTTTCAAATAAAAATTTTATTCTTGAACCTAAAGTCCTAGGTATTCCAGCATTATCTCTAACATATTTTTCAAATTCTATTTTAAAATATACACCCCATGAACCTGGTAACTTATTATAATACATGTCTTGGTATACTTCTTGATTTTCATTACTATAAAATTGAACATAATAGTAATTTCTAAATTCACAAGTATATTCTTTAATTTTACACATATCACATATTGTTAAATTTATTAATTTTATTCTAGCATTATCTTTTTCTCTTATTGATTCCTCTTCAACATTTCTTATCCAATTTTTTCCTAGAAATTCATCTGAAATATATTCCACTAATTTTTCTATACCTTGTCTATCTGATTTGATTATTTCTGTTTGTACATTTCTTTTTATTAATGTTCTTGTATCATTGCTTAATCCTTCTCACCAATTTCTAACATCTCCTTCAAAGGATGCTATTAAGAAATCTATTCTTCTTTCAGTATTTTTCCATGTGTCATCTTTGTTATATAAAAAGAATAATATCATTGAATCAACCCAAGTTAATAAGGTTTTTTTAGTATCTTATCTTACAATTTAAATCTAGTTTTGTTCCTCCATAATTAACTGGTTTATCATAATAATCATTTAATTCAAATCTATCTTTAAATTTATTTCCTTTAGGTGGTTGTATCTCTTTTACTTTATCATAGAATTGTCTTTATGATTTATTATATATAGGTGGATAACTTTCATTTGTATCATGTAATTCTTGTTTAGAGATTCCTACTGAATTAGGTCCTCCTCTAATGTTCATTAAAACTTGGTATTCACTTATATCAGTTAAGCTCAATTGATCAAAATTTTCTATTAAAAAATCTAACTCTTCATTCATCTTCTTTTTCTTCTACTTTTAATTTTCCTAATGATTTTCCCTAGTTTCTTCTTCTTCTAATATCTTTGGTAATATATATTTTTTAAATTCATCATTCATACTTCCTGTTTCTATTACTATATTTTCTTTTTCTATATGTTCCTTTCCTATCCGAGTTATTTCTTTTTCTATAAATTTTTTTATCTATTTTCTTATCTTTATTTTTATTATTTTCTTTTAATTCTCTAATCTCAATTTTTAATATATTTATATCGTTTCTTGTTTCTTTTACTTCATTTCTCAAATCTTGTACATCACTTATTAACATTTTTATTAATGATTTTAATTCTTCCATATATTCACTTATTGACATATTAAATTTTTCTTATTTCTAACTCATAAGTTAATTTGCATATTTTATTTTATTTTATATCTATCATTTTTCTAAATCTTCTCTCAACTGTTTCTGGATCTACTAATTCTTCTTTTACAATAGTGAAACATTTGCTCTCAAGTCTTAATCTTTCACATTTTAATTTTGTTAATTGCCTATTTTTTGATATTCTCATCCCTTCTGGTATTAACATTATATTTCTTATTTCTTCTTGTATTTTATCCATTTTTAAAAGTAATTTATTCATTTTTTGATGTGTATTATCAATTGCACTCATATTTTTCTTTATAATATAAATTATTTTCTTCATCTTCATATATACTAATAATTTTTTCATATGTATATATATCTTTTATTATTTCTATTATTAATTTTTCTAATATTTGTTGTTTTATTTCTTTAGGAAGTTCTTTAATTATTGTCAAAGTCATTATTTTTAATTTATTATGAATAGATTTTAAAAATACATAACTACCTTTTTCTTCTTCTAAACACCAATAATTACTTATTTTCTTTATTTTAATTTCCTTGATCTCTATGGTTCTGATACCAATAAATGGGGGGGTGCTACTTAGAGCGAACATAAATCAAATAAATCAAATAAAAATATTAATCAAATAAAATTATCAAGTTTCAACTAATGTTTAAATTTTTAAGGACTAAAATAGAAGATTTTTATATTATGGTACTTTGTTATGTAATATTCAAATGGAGGGTATTTTTGGTATGAAATTTGTCTAAATGCCATTTTGGAAAACTAACATTTTTGAAATGGTTATTTCCATGTATTTCCTAAAAAAGTTTGCTAGGAGTTCGAGCACTTTTTGACCTTCGAACTCTTGTAATTCCGATCTTTAATTTGAATTCAGAGGTTCACGAACAGAGATATAGCTTCATCTTTTAAATTCAAGTTTTTACAACACTAGGATACAAACTGCGATGGGTGTGTAAGCTAAAGACAGCTTCTTCTTGTCATTAAATATTTCTAACTTTTAATCTTTGCTTCGTAATGATGATTTATTTTGATGTGAACCCAACTGGGGAAGCGCCAGTAGAAAAATTTTCAAGTGCCAATTTCTCTTAAAGAAGTTTTGTCGCTGTCGACTAGAGGATTAAGTGATATATCCTCACAAGGCGCTACGAGATCTAGGGGCACTTCTTTGTAGAAAACTATACCCTCACAAAAACTCTTGGGGTGGGGGGTGGTGGGGTTCTTCTGCAGGTGTTACGACTACCCTTCGCCTCAAGGGCCTTCCAGGGTGGAGTTTAATCCAATTATCCCTTTGCCAATTCGCCGGAAGGATTTTACTTTTGGAAAAAGAAGGTGTTAGGTACTGATAATCACCAGGAATATCATGTCTACGATTGAAATTTTTTTGTGATTGAAAATTTATTAAATTCTATGTTATCGAACGTTAGCACAAGGAAAGGAAAAAAAAAATTCTTAACTTTAGTCTTAATTGTTTCTAGAAGTAAGTAGCGTAGTCAGATGCAAAAATAGCATATATTAACGTAGATTGTTTTCAGAGGTTGGATGATGTTGTATGATGTTTTAATGAATGAAGTTTTTCAAAAAAAATAATTTGCTTTTCTTTAACTTTGTTGTTATATGGTGTTTAAATGAATTATTTACATAAATGTAATATTAGAAGGTAATATGGATTTCAAATAGTATTTAAAAAAAAAGATAAATTTTAATAAGAATAGATCTAGAGTGGGATAGATATATAAAAAGAATTGGTAAAAAAATTAGCGGCTCCCTTGACTGCCCAACAGGAAACTTAACACTTTCCATTTGCTAATATGGTATTAAAAATTTCATTTATAAAATGGAGAATTGGGAAAGTTTCAGTTACAGTATTTTATGTGTTTGTTTTTACATTTTTAAGTATACTTAGCCCTTGGCCCCGTTTTATCAAAAACTCATTTTTAATTGCATATTCTTCAATAAAATAATTCCGTACATATATCCAATTTTTTTATTATTATTTTTAACTGCACATTCTCCAGATAGCACAATTTCCACCAAAATGGGGCTCAAATAAGTGCTTATTTGATTCTTATTATTTTTAAAATATATCTTTCTCTCTCTTATCTTCAACAACATATTTTTCAATAAAATAATATTGCACAAAAATTCAAAATTTTTCGTTATTTTTTAATCACACATTCTCCATCAATCTACTTTTCTGAAATACATTCTTTAGAAATAATGGAGCTCAAACAGTAGTACAGAATTTTTTTAGTATTTAATGAAATGTTTTATTTTTAATGGTACATATATGGTTTTTCCCCATTTATCGTGTCTATTAAGCCAAATTTACCATCACTAACAACAGCGGCCCTTTTCTCAATGGCCAAATATCCACCTTCAATTAGACTCATTAGACCAATCATCCCCAAGAAATTGCTCCATAATCCGTTGCTAAGAACTCGGCACAGATGATTAGGCCCAATTAAATCAACATTATAATGCCCAAGTAACTTAGGTTCACTTAGAGAAGTAACGTATTTTTGTCAAAAAAAATTTTTTTTGTTCATTTACATTTTTATTATTTTAATTATTAATAGCAATTCAACCCAAACTACTATTATCTTGTGAAATTTGAGCTAAATGGCTTCTGTAGATGACCCGTTTAAAGATGACCCACTTATGTAAACATTTTATTATGGCTTTATTTTGTGAGTATTAAAATTAGATTTTTAGTATATTTTTATAAAAGTTGATAAAATGTACAGTTGAAAAGTTGTGAATCATATTAAATATGTGATTAAAATTAATTGTTGACTTTAATTTAAATTAAAATTTTAATTTTAATTTCCACCAAACATTGGCTATATAAACTTTCCATGCTATTGTGCAAATTTTCTTATTTCACTCAAACGCTTTTAAAATGTATTTTGAAGTGTAGCATAATCCCTTATACTTTGCTTATTATTTGCATATCTAAAAGATTTGAGATTTTACCCTTTCAAAAAAAAAAAATTAATTTGTCCAAAGTTAGGTAACATGTTTTCCTTCATAATTTGTATTTTATTTTTAGTAAATAAATATTTTTACTTTGTCGTGGTTAATTTAGTTAAAAGCACTATTCTAAAAGGCTAGGAGCAGCCAATGCGTAATGCACGGTCGAAACGCCAAATTAAGTGGCTTGGCGCTTTATTTAGCTGTCAACTGCCATCGTTGACCTCTACGGCATGGTTATGCTCATCTCGGCGGCATAATTATATATTTTGTTTAAAGTTTTTTTGTTATTTTTATTTTTTTTCACAATTCTTCTAAATTAAAACTAAAATGTTGATTCTTCACTTTGTTAGTTCTAAATTTAAAATACTCGCTTGAAACCTTGAACAAAAGAAATATCTCAAAAATTCTTATTTATTTACTATTTAACATTTACAATTGAAACTTATCTTTTCTTTTTGTTGAAACTTTGAAAAAATGTATAAATTTATTTAAATGTTTGGCAGGTATTATTTTTAATTATTAAAAGATTTTTCAATTGATTAAAAATTAAAATAATATTAAAATAAAAAAAATGTCTTTCTATACTCATGGCTCGCCTAGCCCATAATTTGTCATCCACGCATCGTCACGCATTATGTCTTTTAGAACATTGGTTAAAAGAACAAAAAAGGAAAAATTAGAAAACATTTCAATTAGGAACTTTTTTTAAAAAAAAATTTTTGGTAAATTTTGTTTGTCGGTACAATGTGCATCACATTGTTGGCTCCAAGAATAATTGCTTAGGAATACATCAGAGTTCTGTGGACAACAAAGAAGAATAAAAAAAGAGAGAAGACAAAAAGTAAACGCCAAAAAAAAAAAAAAAAAAAAAAAAAAAAAAAAAAAAAAAAAAAAAAAAAAAAAAAAAAAGAAAAAAAAGAAAAAGAAAAAGTAATGTACCTTACTTAAGCATAGGGTAATACTATATTATGCATCTATAAAGACAGCCTGCCATTTATTTATGGTCATAGCATATTTACGAGCGTCCTTCCACGCGAAAGAAGATGACAAAATTAAAGTCAAGTAAGATGATTTTAATTTACTTTGTATTATTTGCTGAGTTTGTGGTTAGTTCTCAAGTATCGTTTTCATCCGGAACTCTATTATTAAATTGTTAGTTCAACTAGCATTCTCGATATTATGCTTTGAATGAGCTCGTGAAGTAACCAAAAATGTGTTACTTTTTGTGATCCTTTTAAAATGCTGGGCAATTCAACTTTCTTGTGCAGTTTGAAAACACTATTTATCACCGATGTCACGAAATTTTTTCAATTTAAGTTATCGTAAGTACACGGTTCATTAATAAGTAGTGAAATGGATTTCGAGTCCAAGTATCGTACTCATAGAAATTGTACTAATTTAATTTTAAATTATCTTCGCCTTATTTGAAAGGATGAAACTTATACTTTTTCTATACTCAAAATGTAATCACTTAAATTATGTATCAATGCAGAATCTAAACTAATTAAAATCAATGCAGGGTTATAATTAAATTAAACACTATTCAATTATGAAGACCAATATTTCTAATTTGTTTAACAACCTCTCTCGAGTAAAATTAAACATATTCTTACATGTGATCTGACTATATTTCTATGACAGATACAAATATACAAAAATGCATTAAGGATTTAGGATTTATGAATACTTAATGATCATATAGAATATAGCAATATATTTCTATTATCCTATCGAACTCTACAACAATTGACATTGTGTTTAACTTATTTTCAATCTTTCAAAAGTAAAACAAGTCACAAAACTCATACAATTATTGTGCATATAATTGTATGTCAATAATTCAATAATTGAGAACATATTTTGAATGTCAAAAATAAATAAGGTTAAAAAATCAAAGGTTTTTTATATAAGTTTGATCGTAATCATAGCACAAAAATAATATAATTATTCATAATATTGGACTTAAACAAATAAAAGTGAAACAATATCACCAACAAATTGATGGAACGTAATTAATTTTCCAAATTGAGATTGTCGTGTTTTTCCCAATATTTGGCCGAATTTCTCTTGTGCGTTTTTTTGTCTTCTGCCTCTTTCGGCACGTGTCTCTCTCATTCTTTTCTTTTTTTTTCTTCTATTTTTTTATTTCCCAATATTTGGGCCTTTTAATTCCCGTTAATTCCATTTTTTTTTCTTTTTTTTTTCCTCCATTAGGAGTCCATATGCCAGTGCCATCCTCTTCTCTCTCCAATTCTGCCCTTAGCCTTAAAATAAAAAAAAGGAAGTCCAATTGTAAGTCTAGCCTTTTTAGGTCTTCCAAATATAAATTATTCCTAAAGTGTTGTTCATGCGATCTAGATGAACTGGCAGAATCAGCAACTGGTGAGATTGAAGGGGCCAAGGTCAGCGTGACTGCAGCAGTAGTGGGAACCGGAGACCGCTCTGTGTAAAGAGCTGCAGCTGGCGAGCTCGACTGCACCAAAGACGAGGTCAGGGAGGGAAGCTCTCAAAGGACAGCTCAGGGCGGTACTTCTTCAGAGGATGGATGTCCTTCCCTGTCTCCTCCGAAGCTAAGCTCATTGTCGGTGGAACCTCTCTCTTGTTTCCTTTAGTAGCAGCTCCTGCTACCTTAGTTGCTTTATATCCCAGCATTTCTGAAAAACACAAATAAACACAACACTTAGCATTTTTATAAAAAATAACCAGCTCTCCCATAAAAAGTAACTTAATCCTTACTTGAACTAGTTGGGATGGAAGTCGATGTTCCAACCATGGACGGACTTAGGACTCTTGTTTGGATTAAACACACCCGGAAGAGGTTGGAATTCAAGATCACGTACTTACAGGATCTCTGTCTCTTCGGCAAGGCCATTATCTCCTTAGCTCGTCTCTGAGTGTCCTTTTTCAAAGTCGCCTTCTTGTAATCTGCAAAACAATGCAAAGTTTAATATTACTTCACCACTTAACTCGGCCAAAGCATCAAAAGACAATTACTTACATAAAGAATGGTAGAGTGTGGGGACCATCCTCCCTATTCACTTCGACAGGGTGAAACTACCACTCCCCTGACACATAAAGGAATTTCTCCTTCCACTTCGTGACGGAGGAGGGAATGTCTAGCACTAAGGAATCATCCATCCTCAACCTAACACTGGTATACCAATAGCCGAAGTTCTTCCCATCCTTCTTGAATGTGAAAAGGGAATTAAACTGCTTTCCACTCAGCTCGGGATTTCCTAACCTATTCCACAAGATTAAAGGGGCGATTAAAGGTCGCCACCTATTGGGGCATAGCTAAGTGGGAGCTATACCCCAAAAGGACAGGAACTTTCGGATGACTCTAGAAATGGGCAGTCTAAGGTCGATATGTAAAATGGTCGAATTCAGAGAACACATCCCCTTGGGGGAGCATTAGTGCGGTCAGATGGTTTAGGGATTATCATTATTACCGAGCTAAAAATGTCATACCTAGCTTGCCAGCTCGCTAACAAATCACCCGTTACAATCGACTTATATGAGTTCACCTCCCATTCCTCAGGGTTATTCCTCTCACTACCCCTACAGGAGCCGACCTCCTCTCCTCTCGAACCATCACGATCTGATCCCATAATCACAAGGCGCCCTAGATCTACTAGGTTAACTATTGAAATAGGAATGGGGGTTAAGATTTCCTGGTAACCAAACAAAGAACTAGAAATGGGAAGGACCGACTCTTCTTCCTAGTTTCTCTAGGAATATACCCTAGACTTGTCGGAGCTCATGAAAAGGCTGAAGAGAAAAGAATGAAGAGAAAAAGCAAAGGAATACTTAGGAATTGTGCTGGTTTCCCCAGAAGTGTACTTTAGACTCGTTGGAGCTCATGAAAAGGCTGAAGATAAGAAGCAGAGGAATACCTGGGAATTGAGAACCGACGACCTCACTCAAAAGAAAGAAAGATGCACTGCAAATTTTTCTTACTACTTTGGAGAGAATGATTGCACAGAGTAAATGGCGAAATGAAAGGTAGAAAAGGATTTAAAATGAAGGAAAACCAAAAGACTCCACCCTGACTGTTGGATGAAGAAAATGAGGGAAAATGGACGTATCCATTCACCTTGTCAAAACTACGTCGTTTTGACAAAACTTTCCAAAGATGCCATGAAAGTTATAGCGCAGCTCACCCCCAATAGAAGCATGACACCTGGTACTACAATAATGGCACTTCTAGGAAAAAGTACCAGCTGAGTCTAGAGGTTAGTCGTCCTCTAAAGTAATACTGACTTGTGGGGTATCTGTTGACCACCGACCTACGATCTCATATTTAATGTTCGCAAGACCCATCTCATACATAAACCAGGTCGACTACATAAGTTCAAATTGGTCCACTATCGCCGTAATCCCAAAAGACATAATAATTGCAGATTCTTTACTATTGTCCTATCACCCAATCAATCACACACACTTGCTGGAGATGACATCAGCACCGCCCAAACCTACCAATTAACCACTTGGTTTCCCTATCCCTTGTAGGACATCATCACCTGAAGGAAACATTGACATGATGACAAATTGGCCTCATCGACCAATCAGGGAGAGAGGGGCGATGCATTGTTTAAGCTCAGTACAAATGGCTAATTTGATTGACATGACATAATTTCGGCTAAGGGCCCCTATAAATAGTGGGAAATGGTTCCCTTTTAGGGCAAGATAAGCCTTCCCCACCTACACATTGTACAATTTAACCTTTCATTATCAATATAAAGTGTCATTTTTCTTAAAGTTGGCTAAAAAATAGTCCATAAAATTTTTGACGTCAACAAAGTCTAAATCCAATTAAATTTGAGTTCCAATCAAAGTGTATATCAACATTCATTTTGATAACAATTTTCACCTGGTTCTTGCTATATTAAATTATAATTTGCACCATTGTCCAATAATATTTGAGAATGTGCATTTTGACCCTCAAATCCAATTAATTGCACAATCAATTCATTTTTTAGTTCAATTCAAGCCTTTCAATTTCTAATATTTAGGGCCCGTTTGATTCCCATTTTTCTAATAATGAGAATGAAAAATATAGCAGTTATAAGACCCACACAAGATATAGAAAGTCAAATATGGTAGTTTGATGTGATGGATAATGGTCATATTTTTCATTTTTGTGGCTAAAGAGTGGGACCAAGCGGGGGCATAGAATTAGTATCCAAACTTCCATTCGATGGCCAATTTATCCTTTTTCTCTTTCCAATTGCTTCAAAATGAGCTTGTAACTAAACATAGAAGTAAATTTATCCAAGTTGATTAAAATTCAATAGTTTCATGACATACAAGCTTAGTAATATGGTCCGAATAAGTGCACGAAAAGCACTTATCAACCTTATCAGGAACTAGCCCATCTAAAATCTTATCATGTTATAAGAAACATGAAATTGCACTATTGGTTCGCAATTAGTAAAAAACGAGCATGTTAGTTATCAACCTCTTCATTACATTTGCACAAAAAGTTTTTAAAGATGAAAATTTTCAAATCTCCGTTAAATTATCATGCAATCTTACGTAGCTATCCATAAAATTTAACACTTAGACATTCTTCCACAAGAACAATGTGGTGGCGCCAATCTTTCCTTTTATTTAATAAACTTTGTATTTGACACAAGCCCCTCACATACAGGTCGGTGTCATTGTTTGCAGGGTTGGTAAAGTATGTTGATTATGAGCCCTTATATAAGGCAATTGAAGAAGGTAAGTGGCATTCTACAGTAGATTTCTTTCGGCGAAATCCAGAGGCCATTAGGGAAAGAGTTTGTTTTGGACACAAACACACAACTCTATACATTGCAACTTTGTTTTGGACAGACTGAAGTTGCAGAAAATCTTGTAAGCCTTATCCCGTGCTGAGATGTGTGGTGGGACGAAACTAGCCAAGAAAATGGTATATAAGGACAAAAATTTAGTTAAAATAGCAAAGTAGATTATGAAAATGGGCAACTTCCTATGATTACGGCTGCATTGCATGGAAAAAGGACATGGTTCATTATTTATACAGAGTGACGCCGAAAGATGAGCTAAGTCCTGAAAAGAGTGAAAATGGAGTCACACTACCTTATTAATGCTGAAATTTATGGTATGTGGACGTATAATTTGTGGAGTCTAATCATATTGTGTAAAACCTATCAATTACAGATAAATATAATGTTCATGCACATGTAGAATAATTTGTAGGTAGTAATTTTGCTTCACGTTAGTGAAGACTCAATTCTCACACTAAGAGTGAAGCGCTGGAAATCTCTGTTTGGATACAATTTATAATATGGTTAATCAATTTGTTAAAGTCAAATATTATTTTCAAACACACATTTATAATTATCAAAAAATTTAGTGGATCCCGCTAGTATTCCTCATTACAAATTGATTTATAAATTTGTCAAATGGAGGCTATATATTTTCTGATTTTATTTTAGTAAAAGTTGCAGTCGCAATTGAGATTAGGGTTTAATCCCCATGACATGGATACCTAATTCTAGCTGTTTGCTTACTGCAGATGTTGCTTCTATGCTATTGAAAAGTATCCAAAGTCGTGTGTTACCCCAGATCATGTTGGCAATTTTGCTCTCTGAATATTGGTTCAGAAACCTTCTACATTTCCTAGTGGGACTAAACTGGCATTTTGGGAAAGGCTGGATCTACTATAGTAAGTACATAAATGCTCTCATATTCATTTCATTCACAAACGATAAACCATGACAGCACGTCTAGATAAATTTTAGTTTCTTTTTCATGCTGTCTAGTACAACATTACAAACTTGCTATAAATGTACATGTTGAACGCGATCATTTCGAAAAGTATTTCCCTTCTGTACTTTTTACACATGGTGTAAGAGTATATTCACCTTGGGAAAGTCATGAGAAAGAGCACGTAGAAATGCAAATCTCAAGTATTATTGTTTGTAAATCAAGCGATGAAGATATAACGGTAACGATGGAACATGGATGCCTAACTATAACTAATCGAGGTATATCTAATTGCACCACATTCCTCCCCTTCTTGTTCAGGTCTTATTTACACACTCTAAATTTCATTTAGTGGTATAAATCAGGCCATGACGACTCTTGGACCATCCCTCGCTTGGCTCAGCCAGTCCAACCTGGATCTAAGTCTCTTTTTAAATACGCGTGGGCCCATGGACCTTCAAAGTTGAGCCAAGCCAACTGTAGATGTGGGCTGATCATGCCATGGCCTGTGATGGGACTGGCTGTACTTTCATGCATTAGCTGGCTCTAAGCTTTGATAACCCAGTTTGACACCTCTAAGGAAATCCTTGGTATGTATAATCTTCCTACATATATAATTTCCGCTACACATTTTAATTATATATAATTTCTGTTTTGCTAAGTTCAGAGTGTGTTTGATATGGTGGAATAAATAGCATTTGACACTTGAGGAAGGAAAAAAAAATCTTATCAGTCATACTTAGTAGTAATATTGAATATGGTGTCCCAAATGTGCTCTTAGTTCAGTTTTGTATCTATCATTTTAAATTTTGAGGTGTCCATTGTGTTTTTTTTTCCATACAAATTCAACTGGGTGAAATGTTTTCCTTTTAGCCACATGTCATTGAGGAATTCTATTTCTCCAGTATTGTATTAGACCATATGTGCCTGTTCTGTTGGAATAAATCAAATTTGACCCTCACATTTTCTAGAATAATTCCATTATTTGAGGAATAATCTTGAATTTTTAGTATGTATAAATAGAACCACATGATGTAATATTTTGTAACGCAAAATAAGAAGTGAATTTCAGTTTATATATCTCCATATTATCTTGCATTCAAACTGATGTTAGAGCTTTGAAAAAAGAAAAAAAAATATGAACATTTAATGAAAAAAAATTATGTACACCAAACACAATCTGTCCAATAATCTGATTTCCCCTTTGCCTCATTTAATGGAAAAAATTTGATAATTACTTCATGCATCAACCATATAGAAATTTATTCATCCATAAATAAATCCAATTATAAATGCATAGAATAACCCTCAGAATCACTCAAATATAAAATCAAGCAATAAATCAAGAATTAGAATTACAGAAAATAAACAATTCTAGACCTACACTCTAGTACCTCTAATTGGAACCAGTCCACTAGGGTTAGGAAACACCAAAAAAATAAAATAAAGTAAAATAATAATAATAATAATAATAATAATAATAATAATAATAAAATCTATTTATTGCATTTCTAATTAATCACCACACAAGTGTCTAGAAGTTACAACTATTTCAAGCAATTAATTTTTTTATCTTCTTGCTTGATGTTGATTGATTCGCGAACTTCCAAACTAGATCTCATCCAATAATTGTTCTTTCCTTGATCTACAAGCTTCATACCCTCTTAGGTAATGGAAATTGTATTTTATTCAAATTATAATGGAAACTTGTTATATTCGTAACAAAATTTTAACTCGCCAATAAAAAGATCGTGTGAAATTTCCACCTTCAATTAGACTCACTAGGCCAACTATCCCCCAATAAAAAGATCCAGATTCTGCTGCTTAACACTTGGGCCACCACGACTAGGCCCAATTAAAGTAGGCCAACTATTATCTTGTGAAATTTAAGCTAAAAGGCTACTGTAGACTATGGTAGACCGTGGGCCGTATAAGCATCTAACCCATTTAAAGATTACCCCACTTATGTAATTTGCTCTAAATAAAATGTTTTCTATCTATGAAAAATACATTTTATTTGAGTAAATTACACAAACTCTCTAGACTGCTCTGTTGTATAAATTTTCCTATTTTACTAGAACCCCTCACAAAATATAAAAAAAAGTGTAGCATAATCCGTTATATTTTGAATATTATTGGTGTATTTAAAAGATGAGAGATTTTACCCATCAGAAAAACAATATCCCAAAGTTAGGATAAATGTTTTCCTCCTAAATTGGTATTTTATTTTTATTTCAGTAAATAAATACTTTTACTTTGTCATGGTTAATTTAACTAAAGGAAAAAAAATGGAAAAATTGAAAACATTTCAATTAGGAACTAATTTTTTTTCTTTTTCCTTTTTTTTTGGGTAAATTTTGTTTGTCTGCACAATGTGAAGCACATTGTTAGCCCTACAAGAAGTTGAGAATAATTTCTTTGGAATACACCAGTTGTGTGGATAACAAAGAAGATTAAAAAAAAGGAAAGAAGACAAAAAGTAAAAGCAAATAAATAAATAATGTACCTTACTTAAGCATAGAGTAATTCTATATTATGCATCTATAAAGACCGAATGCCCTTCTTGATGATCATAGCATACTTACAAGTGTTATCCCAGTGAGAGAAGATGACAAAATTAGAGTCAAGTAAGATGATTTTAATTTACTTTGCATGATTTGTTGTGTTTATAGTTTTTTTTTCTCAAGTTTCCTTTTATTTAACGAGCTCTATTATTGAATTGCCAGTTCGATTAACTTTATCGATATTGTAGTTTGAAAAAACTTGTGAAGTAATCAAGAATATATTACTTTTTGTGGTCCCTTTAAAATGTGGGGCACTTCAACTTTCTCGAACAATTTGAAAGCACTGTTTGTCACCCAACTTACAACACTGTTTCATTTAGTCATCAATTCTTTTAAAGTTTATCACTGAACTTTCATTTTGATTGGCGAACAGATAGATGGCATAATCTAACGGGTCTAGAATTGTGCCGGAAAAGCTAACTGAGGATAACTTTATAAGAAGTTGAGAATAATTTCTTTAGGAATACACTAGTTCTGTGGACAACAATGTCCAGCACATTGTTGGCCCCCCAAGAAGTTGAGAATAATTTCTTGTGGAATACACCAGTTCTGTAGACAACAAAGAAGAATAATACACCATTCTATGGACAACATTGAGTGAAGCACATTGTTGGCCCTCCAAGAAGTTAAGAATAATTTCTTTTGAATACACCGGTTATGTGGACAACAAAGAAGAATAATACACAAGTTCTGTGGATAACAATCTGAAGCACATTGTTGGACCTCCAAAAAGTTAAGAATAATTTCTTTGGAATACACCAATTCTGTGGAAAACAATGTGAAGCACATTGTTGGCCCTCCAAGAAGTTGAGAGTAATTTCTTTTGGAATACACCTATTTTGTGGACAGCAGATAAATAAAAAAATGTTCCTTACCTAAGCATGGAGTGAATTACATCTATAAAGACTGATTGCCCTTCTTGATGATCATAGCATACTTACAAGTGTTATCGCAGTGAGAGAAGATGACAAAATTAAAGTCAAGTAAGATGATTTTAATTTACTTTGCATGATTTGGTCGAGCTCTATTATTAAATTTCTAGTTCAATTAACATTCTCAATATTGTGCTTTGAATAAACTCGTGAAGTAATCAAGAATATATTACTTTTTGTGGTCCCTTTACAATGCTAGGCACTTCAACTTTCTTGAATAATTTGAAAGCACTGTTTGTTACCCAACTTACAGCACTATTTCACCTAGTCATCAATTCTTTTTAAAGTTTAGGACTAAACTTTCATTTTGATTGGTGAACAGATAGAAGGCATAATCTGGCGGGTCTGGAATTGTGCCGAAGAAGCTAACTGAGGATAACTTCATAAGAAGTTGAGAATAATTTCTTTTGGAATACATCAGTTTTTTGGACAACAATGTGAAGCACATTGTTGGCCCTTCAAGAAGTCGAGAATAATTTCTTTTGGAATACACCAGTTCTATGGACAGTAAAGAAGAATAATACACCAATTCTGTGGACCAGTTCTGTGGACAACATTGAATGTAGCACATTGTTGTCCCTCCAAGAAGCTAAGAATAATTTCTTTCGAATACACCAATTATGTGGACAGCAAAAAAGAATAATACACCAGTTCTGTGGACAACTATGTGAAGCACATTGTTGGCCCTCCAAGAAGTTAAGAATAATTTTTTTGGAATACACCAGTTCTGTGGACAACAATGTGAAGCACATTGTTGGCCCTCCAAGAAGTTGAGAGTAATTTCTTTTGGAATACACCAATTCTGTGTTGAGTCTCAAAGGTGATGCAAGATTGAGATTTAATGAAAATAATGAAATATTCAAGATCGCACCACGAAAACAAGATTAAAGTAAAGTACAAAAAAGAAACTATGCAGAGGAACGATGAATTTTATTTAACCCGACAATATGGAGAGAATAATACAGGAGAGTAATAATGCTTCATCTTAAACTGACAAAGGAGTCTCTAATTTATAGGCCACATCCATAAACCTAATGGAGTCCTAAAAGGTAAGAAAATATACTAGAATCAAGTTAAACCGCGTAAAAGGAAAAAATATTGGATGTAATTTGATTTCTTTCCAAATTCAAGCCAAACGTGATCTTCCAGGATTTCAACCTAATTTTGAGGCATTAAACCTAACATTCTGTGGACAACAAAGAAGAATAAAGAAAAGGAAAGAAGATAAAAAGTAAAAGTAAATAAATAAAAAATGTACCTTACCTAAGCATAGAGTGAATTACATCTATAAAGAGTAAGCCCTTCTTGATGATCATAGCATACTTACAAGTGTTATCCCAGTGAGAGAAGATGACAAAATTAGAGTCAAGTAAGATGATTTTAATTTACTTTGCATGATTTGGTGTGTTTATAGTTTTTTTTTCTCAATTTTCCTTTTCATCTCGAGCTCTATTATTGAATTTCTAGTTCAATTAACATTCTCGATATTGTGCTTTGAATAAACTCGTAAAGTAATCAAGAATATATTACTTTTTGTGGTCCCTTTACAATGCCGGACACTTCAACTTTCTCGAACAATTTGAAAGCACAGTTTGTCACCCAACTTGCAGCACTGTTTCATTTAGTCATCAATTCTTTTTTAAGTTTATCACTGAACTTTCATTTTGATTGGCGTATAGATAAAAGGCATAATCTAGCGGGTCTGGGAATTGTGCCAGAGAAGCTAACTGAGGATAACTTTATAAGCTGGAAAAATTGCTTGGCAAATTATTTGGTTGGGAATAGGCTTTGGGGTGTTGTCTCTGCTCAGGAGATTGAACCAGATAAGACAAATATACAAGAGCATGAAAAATGGAAGAAAAAGAATGCTTTGGCTTTGCATGCAATTCAACTTTCATGTGGACAAGCAATATATTCGAAGTTTATAAATGCCGACATTAATGCTGACTACGTATGGACTCAGTTGGCAGAAAAAGGAGATCACGACAAAGAAAGTCGAGTCGACGATAATGGTAATTCCTCAATCTTTGTGATGAACTAGGCCGTCTAAAATTTTATCGTGTTATAAGAAATGTGAAATTGCACTATAGGTTCTCAATCATTAAAAATGAGCAAAGAACAATGTGGTGGAGCCAATCTTCCCTCTTATTTAGTAAACTCTGTAGTTTACACAACTCCCTCACATTTAGGCTGACTTCATTGTTTGCAGGGTTGAGCGAGTACCTTGAATACGAGCCCCTATACAAGGCAATTAAAAAAGGCAATTGGCATGCTATAGAAGGTTTCTTTCAGGAGAAGACACTGCCATTTACTGAAACTATTTCATCACACAAAGAGACAGCTCTACACATGGCAACTTTATCTAGACAGATTGAAATTGCAAAAAAACTTATAAATTTGATGGGCCAAAAAGAGTTAGAACTGAAAAATGAACATGGAGCTACGGCCTTAACTTTTGCTGCAATCTGTGGTGCAACAGAACTGGCCGAGGAAATGGTAAGCAGGAACAAAGAATTAGTTACAATAGAAACTACAGGCCAAGAATATGGGCAACTTCCTGTGATTGTGGCTGCATTGTATAGACAGAAGGACATGGTTCATTATTTATACAATAAGACGCCAAAAGATGTGTTGAGTCCCGAAAAGGGTGCAAATGGAGTCACACTTCTTAATTACCTTATTACTGCTGAAATTTATGGTAAGTGAATGCATAATGTAGAGTCTAATCATGCTCTATGAGGATAAAGCCCCTTGTACGGTGGATATTGCCATGGAATTGTGCCAGGAGTGAGATGGCATAATGATTGGCAATGTTAAAATTATTTTTTGTCTAACTGCCAATCACAGTTTGCCTAGTGTGAATTTAAAATTCCATGGCAACGTAGCATGATCGGCTCTTTGTTAATTTCGTCAATTGCAAATAAACGTAATAGTAACGCTTATACAAGGATTTTCAATTTTATTGGTGGTAATTTTGTTTCACAACGTGCTTCTCCAATTGAGCGTGAAACACTGAAAATTTCTGTTTGGATACAACTTATAATATGCATAATAAACCTAGTTAAAGTCAAGCATTAATTTGAATCACGCATTCATAATTCCTATTCATTAGTATAAAAAATTTAGTGGGTCCCAGTACTATTCCTCTTTATAAATTGATTTATAAATTTGTCAAATGGAGGCTATATGTTTTCTAATTTTGTTTTAGTAAAAGTTGCAATCGCAATTGAGATTTGGGCTTAATTCTCTAGACACGTTTACCTAATTCTAGTTATTTTCTTACTGTAGATGTTGCTTTCTTGCTATTGGAAAAGTATCCACAGCTGGGTGTTATCCCCGATGTTCATGACAATTACGCTCTCAAAATATTGGCTCAAAGGCCTTCTGCATTTCTTAGTGGGACTGAACTTTCATTTTGGGAAAAATGGATCTACTACTGTAAGTATGTAATTGGTCACATATTAATTTCATTCACAAACAATGTACCACAAGGGTACATTTAGGTAAACTTTAGTTTCTTATTCGTACTGTCTAATACAATATACAATTGTGCCATGCACTCACTTATTGAACATGATCGTTTTGAAAAGTATTCCTTGTCTGAACTTTTTACACAAGGTGTAAGAGTACACGAAGAGCATGTAGAAATGCAAACATCAAGTACTAGTCATGATCACAACATTCAAATTCCTGAATCAAACAGGGAAGATTTGGGAGGAAGGATGGCACATGGTAGCCTAACTATAACTACTCAAGGTACATCAGATTACGTCACATGCCTAAGCCTTTTAAAATTTATTTTGAACACGTGGACCCATGTGTTAACTGTAGATTTGGGCTAACTGCACCATGTCCTAGTCCGGCTATGCTTTCATGTGTCAAGTGGCCCTAAGCTTTGATAACCCACTACATTTTGACACCTCTAAATAAATTCTTGTTGTACAGCTCTAGAGTTGGTGCGCAAATTGGGTTGGGGGATATTGCGATCCATTGGTATGTATTATCTTCCTATATATATAGTTTCTGCTACACATATGTACTGAAAATCAATTACACATGAAACATTATTTAACATTAGTTTTATTAATTTTCAGTTCCAAAGATCCGTTACATATACCGAAGGAAGTCAGTCCATGTCGAAGTCAGGAAATTCCAGAGGGTCGCGTTTAAAAAAATGGCACAAATGAGCAAACCAGAGCTCGAAAAAATGGACTTGGATAAAATAATAAATGATGCCATAGAGAACGGAATTTTTGAATTTATAGATGAAATGATTAAATGTGCACCAGAAATTATATGGAGAAAAGATAAAAAGGAGAGAACAATTTTTTCAAACGCAATTATATCGCGTCAAGAGAAGATTTTTGGCCTTATATTTACCTTAGGAAAAGAGAAGTGTCTAATGGGAATGAGGTATGATATTTTTGTCAACAATTATTTACATCTTGCTGCAAAATTATCTCCTCCTTCTCGACTTGATATTGTAACTGGAGCAGCACTACAAATGCAAAGGGAACTGCAATGGTTTAAGGTAATGTATTTTGCTCAGTAACATGAGTGTGTGTGTGTGTGCGTGCGTGTGTGAATGCATGTGTATGTATACCGTTATGATTGTTATTCGAGCCATTGCATCTGCAAACTTAAGCTGATGAAAGATATCATAAATTTATTTATTTGAATTTTATATTAAACGTGTTCCCTCTCTATAACACTTGCACAGTTCTCATAAATTGGTGACAATTATCAAAGACAGAATTCACATAAATAAATTTGTCTTTTTTCTGAACGTTTAAACTTTAGATGAGATGATTCAATATGATATTATTCTGAATATAATTAAAGACATAATTCAAGTCTTGTCACCATCTATTTATGAAAAATTGTGCACTTGATTTCGTCCCTAAAATTCACAATATTTTGTTTACTCTATTGCTGCACATTCATCTAACTTATCTAAAATTGAATCGTCATTCTATGTCATTTCTTCCAATATGCAGGAAGTTGGGAGCTTGGTACAACCCAAACTCAAAGAGGAACTAAACAGCCATTACAAAACACCGAAGATTTTATTCACTGATGAACATGAGAAGTTAGCCAAAAAAGCAGAGGACTGGATGAAAAATACAGCAGGGTCAAGCATGATAGTGGCAACTCTAATTGCTGCTGTAATGTTCACAACAGCTTTCACAGTACCAGGTGGTAATAAAAATGAGACAGGAATGCCAACAATGCTGGAAACTCAAAGGATTCCATTCTTGATTTTCATGATTTCGAATGCCCTGTCGATGTTCAGTTCGAGTACATCACTGTTGATTTTCTTGGGAATTCTTACAGCGCGTTATACAGAAGATGATTTTCTCAAGTCCTTACCGACAAAATTAATATTAGGACTGACGAGTTTGTTCCTTTCGATTGTTACCATGATGGCATCCTTTGGCTCTGCATTGTATTTGATTCTTCATGAGAATTTGTCTTGGGTCACCATTCCTATCATCGTCCTTACAACGATTCCAATAGTTCTTTTCTCCATCTTGCAGTTTCCTCTCTTGATTGAGATGACCCAACGCACTTATGGAGCCGGGATATTTGATGAATATAAGAATAAATCACGTTTTGCTAAGTTCAGAGCATATTTGATAAGGAGGAATCCATTGAGGAAGAAAAGACATTAAAAATTTTATAGGTCTTATTATAGAGTACTATTGAATAAGGTGTCCCAAATGTGCTGTTAGCTCATTTTGGTTTCTGTCATTTTAAGTAATGATGTATCCATGTTGTTTTTTCTTATGAATAATTCATGTATTGGATCTAATTGAGTGTCTCGTAGAATTCCGTTGTTTGAAGTCATCTTGAATTCTTAGTATGTACAAATAGAACCACATGTAGCAATATTTTGTAATGCAAATACGAAGTGAATTTCAGATTATATATCTCCAATTTATCTTGCCTTCAAACTGGTATTAAAGCCTTGAAAAAGAAAAAAATAATGTCCAACATTCTTGTTTCTCTTGTGCCTCATTTTAATGGAAAAAATTTGATTAATATTTCATTCATCAACCATCCATAAATTTATTCATCCATAAATAAATCCAATCATTCAAATAAACGTATAAAACAACCCTAGGAATCTCTCGACTATAAAATCATGCAATAAATCAAGAATTAAAATTACAACACACGATTCTAGACGAACCCTCTAATACCAGTTTTTGGAAACTGGTCCATTAGGATTAGGAAAAACAAAAATCAAAATAAGTTTAATGGCCGTGGTCTTTACTAGATTACTATGTGTTGCATTTCTAATTAATAGCCACACAAGTGTTTAGATGTTACACCTATTCCGAGCAATTAATTTCATTATCTTCTGTCTCGAGGTTTATTGATTTGCAAGCTTTTGAACTAGATCCCATCCAATAATTACTCCTTCCTTGATCTAAAAACTTCTAACACTTGGATCTTATCTCTGATCTTCTCCTCAACCTGGTTGCACCTGATTTATGGCAGCAATTATCGAAATCCTAATCCTCAAGAACTCACAAGAAAATATTATGATATCAAGAACTCTTTGAAGTAATGGAAGTTGTATTGAATATGTATGTTCTTTTA
This sequence comes from Olea europaea var. sylvestris, assembly GCF_002742605.1. NCBI lineage: Eukaryota > Viridiplantae > Streptophyta > Magnoliopsida > Lamiales > Oleaceae > Olea > Olea europaea. The sequence continues at coordinate 49,047 of NW_019228746.1, forward strand.
CAGTCCATTAGATTTATACATATAGAACTAAATAGCCTTATTCATTGTTCCAACACAATTGGGATTCAAATTATAAAGGAACCAAGTTATATACACAATAAAATTCCTAAACAATCCCGAATTTTAACTCATCAGGTCGTCTTTGCTTTTGATCAATGGCTGACTTTGGTAAAGTTTGACCTAATCAACTATGCAACCTGTCAATTCAATTATTACCATAATTAAATCAAAATTTTTATTTGAAGCTATCAAAGGCACCTAATTGGACCTCTATAATTCAAGCTTCAGATAGTTTGGGCCCAATAACTTGGGAGAAAGATCGGAAAATAGAGAAAAATTGCGAAATTCCAAGTTCTTGGATTACTGTGCCGTAAATCCTAGTCCCTTTAGTCAAGTTATAATTGTAATACTTTGGTCAACCTTTATCTGTTGGTCAAATATATCAAGCACCAAAAATGAAAAAAAAAATAAAATAAATTTAGATGAATAAGTTCAGACGGTGGATGGATGGTGGGGGACCACCTTTAAGCATTTGTATGAATCCAAATTTTTGTCAATACAAATCCATTACCTACAATTTATAGAGAGAGAAATCGGAGCTAAGAGTCCGTTTGATTGCAAAGATGAAATTTGGATGAAAAGAAAATGAATTTCAAGAAATTGAATTGCCTAGAAATTATTTTACTGGGAATTGTCAATTATGGTGTTTGATTGATATAAATTTCCACTTGAAAATTGTTAAAATAAAGGTGTATTTTGAAGCTCGTTTAGCTTTGTTTTTCATGGAAATCATCAATTTAAAGAATATAATCTTTTACAATTGTTCCTAAAATTTGTTCCCATTGTCCAAAAAAAAAAAAAAAATGCAGCCAAGAAAAGAAATTCCCACCATTTCATAAAAAACCAAGAAAATAGGCGCGTGAAGGGCAAGCCAAGAAAACCATTTGCTTAGAAAATTTTGGCTATCAAACAAACAAAAAGTGGGAAACGGAATTTGTTTTCCATTTTCCATGGAAAATTTGTGGCTATCAAACATAGCCTAAGAGAAAAAAAGAGAAAAAGGAAAAAAAAAAATCAGAAAATTGAAAAGAAGAAGAATTGCTTTAACCATGGACTCATTTTAATCTGGTTCTTGAAGTTGATTCCTCTTTTGGCTACAAAAATGAGGTAAGAAATGAAATTACAAATTTCAGGAATCTACAATATTTATGAGTTTAGATGTCTTAAGGGGATGTATTCAATTGAAACTTTTAATAACTTTTTGAAATTTAAAAAAGTTTAGGGTATTCAATTGAGACTTTCTCTAAAAGTCACGATCTATTTAATTGAGACTTTTATAAACTTTTAAAAAGTCTCCCAAAGTAACGGTGTATTTAATTAAATTTTTTTAGATAAATCTTGAGGTATTCAAATTTTAATGACTTCTAGGGTTGTAGAGTACTAATTTTTAAGCAGAAAGTACTCATATAAAATCTAAAAAAGTCTCTCATTAATCGCGAGATTTTGGGAGACTTTCACAATTTTTTTCAATCCTTCTTTCTTTTAACCTTCTATGGACATATATGATTAAAATTTATTTTTTTCTATTGATTATATTCCATTTATCTTTCTTTCTTTCTCTAATTTATTATTTATCTATATTTTGTATGAAAAAGTTAAATTGAATTCTTGTAATTTTTTTAAATTCATTTTTTGTGAAAAATATCTATTTTTATTAAATTATAAAATTTTATATGAAAAATTTATAATTAAATCTAAATATGATTTTTATTTATTTTTAAAAGTATACTATACAATAAAAAGTATACTATACAATATAAATAAAAATCATATTTAGATTTAATTATAAATTTTTCATATAAAATTTCATAATTTAATAAAAAATAGATATTTTTCACAAAAAATGAATTAAAAAAATTATATATAATTTTGATTATTATTTATTTAAGTAAGCTCTTAGATTTTTTATGTTTTATTATATGAGAAAAAGAAGGGGAAGGAAAAGGGGAATTGTGAGAACTAACACCTCGTATGTGAGAATTTTTTACACGAAATCCATGTAAATTATATTTCAAATGAAAGTCTTCAAAAGTCTTTTGAATTCCACAAAAATCTATAAAAAATTTAAATAAAAATCCATAGAATTCTACGAAATACTTTCAATAATTCCATATAAATCTATAAAAGATCCACGAAATCCACAAAAGTCATCACTTAAAAAAAAGGTTATCAAAGTTTTCAAAAGTTCCAATTGAATACACCCCCCTTAATTTCTGTTGAAAATTTAAATGGGAGAAAGAGATTAAGGTAATGAAGGACTTCAAATTAAGTGATGAGAAATGAGTGAAAAGGCTTTGTGTGTGTGTGTGAGAGAGAGAATTGCAAAGATTAAGTTTGAAATTGGGAAATTAAGTGCTAACATATAAGGGAAGATGTTTATGAATACTTTAAAAAGAAAAAAATCATGGTGGGGGAATAGGTTGTGTAACAGTCAGAAAATTTATTTATCCATGGTTGAAAAAGGACTTATTTGGGATATACTCGTGTTTCAGGAAATGACGAGAAGATCTTGGTATAGTTTATCAATCAAGTTAATCTACCTTACATAGTTCTGTGAGTGACAAAAAATTTTAATTTTCTAATATTAATAAGGTACTTATTTTATTATATTAGGTGAGATTATGTGAATTATTTGTTTGATTACATGATTAATATGGAATGGTTCTTTCACTCTGATATATGTGGAATTTAAAGTTTTGGATATGGATTCTTTGTGAATTGGAATGCGAGACAGATGTGACATTGAGATCGACCGAAAAAGTACCCATAATTATATATTTCTTCTAGTTCACTGAGGGGCATTGGCCGTGTTCTATACTATATTGAGGGGTTTTTGATCGTGGATGAAGGGGTTTTGACCGTGTACATATAGTTCACTGAGAGGCCTTTGCTGTGTTCTAAAATTGATTATCAGAGGTTTTGAGACCCACTTTCGTTCACGGAGGGGGCCAAAGGCTCATGGCAAAAGTTCTTAGCCCAAGAGACGGATTACAGATTTCAGTCAGAGAGTACATTTTTTGTGAATTTTTCAGTACATTTGATGTGATGAGATTATAGTATGATTACCAACTTGTGTTCATATCATGACTTGAGATGATATTTTACAACGTTATGTGAATATCTCAATTTTTGGTTGTAATTATATATTGTTATCTTGGGGATTATTAAATGATATGAACTCAATTTCGATACAATGTATAAATGAAAAAGTATCATTATTTTCGAAATTCTTTACTCACTGAGGTATGAACTCATATATTTTCTCACGATTATTCTAACCAAGTAGCAACTGAGTTTTGCCAGCTTGAATAGCCTATTGATTTTAGAGCCACAACCACATGACAGTTTAGGTTATTATGCCATTTGAATTGAGCATGTAAATATCACTTTGGGCTAACATTATTTTGACATAAAATAGTTTTTTTTTTTCATTATTTATAATGATTGGTAAAAGGTCAAAGATAGCCTCGGTGGTAGGTTTGGCGTCTAGCTGGAATCAACAATTAGCGTACATCATGTTTCGGATCCGCTGGAGTGATTCAGGACGGGTCGTATCAGTTGGTCTCAGAGCATGGTTCAATAATATATATTTTTTATTTTTTTAATAGCTTGAGTAGTTTATGAATTTTTTCTTTCACCATAATATTTTCATTGGGATTGTTAATCATGTGGTGTGGTGGCAAAGTTCACGGGTTCTAATATTTTGTTGCAAAATTCATATTGCTATCGAAATATAAAGAAGAAGGCATGGAAGTTGAGATTATGTAAGCATTTGTATCATAGATTGAGCCATTGAGGAATAACCCCGACATGAAAATGTTGAGAAGGACCCTACTGTTGAAAGGATTACTATTGGAGTTGATTCTATATATATGTAACATAAAATAGATGAAAAATACATTGTTGAAGAGACAATAAATTTGGCTGAAGGATTTTGATTATTTTGGCATATTTCCAGTATACATTTGAACTAATGGTGCGAAGCCACCTAAATAAGTTGTCTATTGGATTGCGGATTCTTTTACGAGTGTGCTGAGGATTGAAAAATCTTGTCATACTTGTGTACTTGGAGAAGAATCTGTGATGGAATTATGATTATCTTGAGGAATTAAATATGGGTTACTAAAATGAGAAAGATAAGTAGAGACAAATGGAGGTTAGAGAAGGAAAAATTATTTGGCAGGTTACTTGGAGGTGTAGAAAATCTGAAGTAAAGAGATAGAAAATGATTAGTTAAAGAGAGGATGAAATTGAGGGCAATGAAATCATAAATGGCAGTATAGCAACTAAGGGAATGGTGGGAAAAAGTAGAAGAATCGGTTAACCTAGGACTGAGGAAAGGGGAAGAGGAGTTTTGAGCTTGGTTCTCTTCCGCTCTTAAATTCTGGCATAAGTTAAGGAAATTTTACGATTTCAAGAATCTGTTAATGTTTTACGTGTACATATATGTGTGAAACCGAAAAAAAAAATGATAGGGGGAAGAGACGATAAATTGATATAATGGAGAAACAAGGTAGAATTATATTGAGGAAGAATTTAATTGTGGTACTAAGTGGGGTTGCTTCATTTTCAATGTTAATCCAATATTCAATTTTTAAAGTATTATATAGGCAGGCTTTTATGTATAGTGAATAGAGAAGGAAAAAAAAAATGTTGAATTGGGTTGTGATTCCACTGAGTATAATGAATTAAGGGAGTTCTGATTAATGGATATGGACACTTGTAATTGACGGGTATGTGCAATAATAATAATAATAATAATAATAATAATAATAATAATAATTGGGACTCATCCTTAAGTTTCTTGTTTCATCTTCTAATTACAGTAATTATTTTCGATTAGAAAGTGATTGCAATTGAATATAAATTATCCTTAATAAAAGATAACGTGAAAGGAGAAATGGGATGGAAAATGGAAACACATACGGGTTCTCTGCATCAGTGGACTGGAATGGGAAATTGATAAGAATGAGCAATAGATGAAGTTATTGTTAGAATATAGTGGTGTTAATGAAACTGGATTATCACATACCGTATATGTAGTTTAGATACCGATTTTGAGCATACCGTATATGCAATATACTGTATATGCAGCTTATCATATTTGCAGACACCTTACTGTATTTGCAGCTTACCGTATATGTAGCCTCCTATATTTACAACTTACCGTATATGCTTTTATCCGTATTTGCACATATTTTCTTTACACTTTTCATATATATCGTAATTTCACTTACACATAGAAATACAATATGTGTAATATACATATACCGAATTGCATATACCAACTGTTAGGAAGAAAATTCAAATATATATTTTTTTTCTTTTACAATTTTTATTTCTAACATAAATATAACAAACAAGTAAATTGCAAAATATATGAATCAAGTAAATTACAAACGTGTAAATCACTTAAATAAATAAATAACATGTAAGAATAAATTGCAAATATGTAAATTGCAGAAAATAAATAAATTTTCAACCGGAGGCCAGTGTGAGCATAGTTTTCTTAAAACAAATTCGTTCCCTCACAGTAAATGCTTGAGATTTAATCCGAGCGTCTATTTCCCAGGATACAATGGTGACAGTAGAATCTAAACACTGCAGAAACTACTGCTGCAAACTAAGTTTGTATTGAACAATATCACCACCAAGACGATGTTAAAAAAATGCAATAGATTATGTATGCAAACAACACTAATTTGACATAATATTTTCATGTGAATACAGTATTCTCGTGGTTAGAATTGCTGGAAAATTGAGACTTAATATAAGATTAAATTTGCCTATTAACTCCATAGCAATAAACACTAGAGTTGCTTTAATTTCTGGGAGTTTTGGTAGTTTTCGAAAACTCAAAGGTCAGTTGAAGAAAGCAAAAACTTGCAAAACATGGACATTCCAAACGGGGCAATTTTTGTTCCGTTCGGTCCGACATTGTTGAGAGTTAGCTCTTTTCCCAAGGTTATCTTTAGAACCACCTTTCCTTGTCCCTTGACTTCAGAAGTTGCTGAATTTCTCATGAACAACTTCTCCCCATTCTCAATTGCTTCAAACGCAGCAAATAGCTCCTTATCAGAGCACACATGTCTCGTAGCACCAGTGTCAATCCACCACTCCTTAGGGTTTGAACCCACCATGTTCACTTAAAAAATGACAGCTAAGAGATTCAGCTCCGACACATCTTGTGCCATGTAGTCAACCACATTTGCTTCTTTCTTCTTCTTTAGCAATTTGCACTCCGAAGACTTGTGGCCCACTTTATCACAATTGAAGCATTTTCCTTAAAATTTCTTCTTAAAAATTCCACCTTTCGATCCTTACTTGGTGCTTTTGCAACCGGATGGCCCAGACTTATTTTTTGTAATTCTTTCTCTTTGACCATACCCCCACAACATTAACTTTAGCAGTACCAGGATCGAACCACTTCTTTTAGAACTCTTGTTGTCTTCTTCAATTAGAAGTCTAACTATTAGTTCTTCGACGTTCAATTTCTTTCGTTTGTACTTCAAATAATTCTTGAAATCTTTTTATGCGGGAGACAATTTTTCAATAATTGCAGCCACTTGAAAAGTTTCACTCAAAATCATCCATTCGGCATGAATTTCGTGAAAAATCACTTGGAGTTCTTGCACTTGACTGATAACTATTTTGGAGTCTACCATTTTATAATCTAGGAATCTGTCGATAATGAACTTTTTAGCCCCTGCATCCTTAGTTTTATATCTTCGGTACAAAGACTCCCATAGTTCTTTAGCAGTTTTCATTGTACTATACACATTATATAACGTGTCTGCTAAGCTGTTCATAATATAGTTTCGGTACGAAAAATCCGAGTGGTTCCAAGCATCAAGTGCACTGATTGCTTGAACATCTCCCTCACTCTCATTGAGTTTTGGAGCAGTCTCAATCAAAAATCTTGCAAGATTCAACGTGGCCAGATAAAATAACATTTTCTGTTGCCATCTTTTAAAATCCGAGCATTGAATTTCTTCAATTTTTCTCCATGATTAACTGGAATACTAACAGTGTGGCCAATTGTTGGAACCATAGCTTGACTCACAACATGACTTGGCAATCTAGCCACAGTCGAGCCACAACAGAACTTGGCCCTTGAGCCACAGCTGAGCCCATAGCTTGATTTCCAGTATGCACAATATGGGTCACATCCATGTTGGTTGATTCAGTTGTCATTTTTAAAATCAAACCAAAAAAATTAGTTTCTAAAAATTAACAGTATAAGAAATCAATTTTTTCTTTTAGGAATCTGTTTTAAATTTGTTATAATATAGTGGTGTTAATGAAACTGGATTATCACATATCGTATATGTAGTTTAGATACCGATTTTGAGCATATCGTATATGTAATATATCATATATGCAGCTTATCGTATTTGCAGGTAGTTTACCGTATATGTAGCTTACTGTATTTACCACTTACCGTATTTGCAGACAGCTTACCATACTTGCAGCCTACTGTATATGCAGCCTACCGTATTTGTAGCTTACCGTATATGCTGCCTACAGTCCTACCATATATGCTTTAAACTGTATTTGCACATATTTTCTTTACCCTTTTCATATATACCGTATTTCCAGTAACACATAGAAATACCGTATATGTAATATACATATACCGAATAGCATTTACCAACGTTAGCAAGAAAATTCAGATATTATTTTTTTACGACTTTTATTTCTAACACAAGTATAACAAACAAGTAAATTGCGAAATATATGAATCAAGTAAATTGCAAACGTGTAAATCGCTTAAATAAATAAATAACCTGTAAGAATAAATTGCAAATATATAAATTGTAGAAGATAAATAAATTTTCAACTCGAGGCCCCTGTGAGCTCAGTTTCCTTAAAACAGGTTCGCTCCCTCACCGTAAGTGCTTGAGATTTAATTCGAGCGTCTGTTTTTCCCAGGATACAAGGTGATAGTAGAATCTGAGCACTGCAAAAGCTACTTTGACAAACTGAGTTTGTATTGAACAATATCACCACCAAGACGGTGTTGAAAAAATGCAATAGATTATGTACGCAGACAACACTAATTTGACATAATATTTTCGTGTGAATCTAGTATTCTCGTGGTTAGAATTGCTAGAAAATTGAGACTTAATATAAGATTAAATCTACCAATTAACTCTATAGCAACAAACACTAGAGTTGCTTCAATTTTTGGGAATTTTGGTAGTTTTCGAAAACTCGAAGGTCAGTTGAAGAAAGCAAAAAATTGCAAAATGTATACACTTCAAACAGGCCAATTTTTGCTCCGTTCAATCCGACATTCATGTACGCAGTTGTGCCTGCACACAAGTTCAAGGTCTAAAGGCAATTTCGGTCCGTGATTTGCACCCCTTGCGCGCATACATGGAGAGAGCCTCTATGCTACACATGATTACCCCATTCCAAAGTGTTATCCTATATAAAGTGGTTCATACTTTCTTCATTTTCCTATGTGGGACTAGTTTTATTTTCCACATAAACCATCTTCCAATGGTCATCTTTGATCTCCAATTTCTCATTCATCCATTCATCAGTTTTGGCAAATGAATATATAGTTTCGATGCTCTCATGGATGAGAACAAGGATCAACTTTGTTCTTCCAAATTTGACCAATGGATCCCACACAAATTTTATGCCAAAATCATCCATTAGCCCATTTTTTCCAAAAGTTATGAAATCTGCTATTCATTTATTAGTTAGTGTATACTAAAAGCCAGGATAATCAATAACTGTGGACCTTGATTAGACGTGATGGTATTTTTAGTTTTTGTTGTTGCAGAACAGATTGTAGAAACTTATAAGTAGGATATAGAATCATCTTATGATAACAGGGAATGAAGTCTAGTGGCGAGAAACAAAACAAGATTAAAATATTGACAAGGAAGCAAAGATAGTTTCTTGATGTTGGTTGTTGTTTTGTTTTGTTTGAGCAAAGCCAAATAAACTGAAACAAAGAAGTTGTTGTGCTCAAGCTTCGTATTTCGTTTTCTGTTATAGTAAGGTAAAAAATTTAGGATTTAAGCAAGACATATATATTTTCTACTTATATGAAGCTGTAGTGCTTGCAAGTATTAAATATACAAGGAAAAATGATGTGAAAGAAAAAAAATAAGGAAGTGAAGACGGTAGTGGTAAGTTGTATGGTGCTGAGAAATTAGATTAGTATATGCATATGTATATGTGAGATAGTGAAAGTAATGGAATAGAAGAAAGAGGAGCAGGACCATATGCCTTGGCTATGTTCCTTTGTTTATCTGAGGCTACTAAGGGATTTCGATTATTAATAGTTGGATGGAAATAATCTAAAGGGCACTGACAAAGGATATGTGAAGAAGAGAAGGGAAATTACAAGTTCAAGAGTTTGGTTGTTTACATGTATATATATTTATAAAACAAAAAAAAAAAGAGAGAGAGAGAGATGTTAAATAGATGAAATGGAGAAAAAGCCCTTAAATTAATTAAAGAAAAGAGGGAGAAGGGATAGGAAATGGGTTCATGTGATAGCTGTGACTATTTTTATGCTTTTGGTTATGGAAATTGGGCCACTAATATCGGTATATATATGGGCAGACATATGGTAAATTCAATTTCTGGAGAAAGCATTAACACTTCAAGCTAAAATTGAAATTATTTCGATATAGCATAAGATGAGAAGACAAGGTTCAATATTGGGGTGTAGTGAGCGAACTAATCAAGGAAAGGAAGATAATTAGAAATAAGACTAGCATGGTAGTTACAGAGTGCATTAGTATGTAAATTTAGTAAGTAGATTAGCCTTAATGAAATCATGGAATGGATTAGTTTAGTTACTCCTAGTTAGCCTTGCTAGCTTGCTTGTTTAGCATTCCTGATGAACCTTGGCCAATTGAATTTGGAGGACGAAATTCTTTGAAGGGCGTGAATTTGTAATATCCTAGTCCCTTTAGTTAAGTCAAAAATCTAGTTGTAATTGTAATACTTTGGTCAACCTTTATTTGTTGGTCAAATATGTGAAGCACCAAAAATGAAAAAAAATAATAATAAATAAATTTGGATTATTAAGTTCAGCCGGTAGATGGGTGGTGGGGACCTCCTTTAAACATTTGTATGAATCCAAATTTTTTTCAATACAAATCCATTACCTACAATTTATAGAGAGAGAAAAGGGAACTAATGGCTTGTTTGATAACCTTTTAATTCCATGGAATTGGAATTCCACCAATTGTCGCCACATCAACATTTTCCTTCTAATGATGGAATTTCAGTTCTCACCAACATAGTGAGAATTTGAATTCCAGCTTTTTTTTTTTTTCCTTTTTGTGTTTTTGGCAATGGAAACAAATTTTAAGAATTATTGTAAAAAAAAAAAAAATTCCCTTTAATTGACAATTTTCATCTAAAACAAAGCCAAATAAAAACCAAAAGATAGATGATTTTCTTGATTTTTTTTTTTTGGATTTTGGCAATGGAAACAAATTTCATTCCCAATACCAGTAAATTCTATCCCTTTAATTAATAACTTTCATGTAAAATAAAGCCAAACGAATACCAAAAAACACATTTATTTCAACATTTTTCACGTAAAAAAATTATACCAATCAAACACAATAATTTACAATTCTCAGGAAAACGATTTCTAGGCAATTTAATTCCATTTTTGCAATCAAACGGACCCTAAGAGAAAAGAAGAGGAAAGAAAAAAAAATCAGAAAATTGAAAATGGACTCATTTTATTCTTGTGCTTGAAGTTGATTCATGTTTTGGCTACAATAAGAAATGAAATTGCAAAATTTTGCTCCGTTCGGTCCGACATTCGTGTGCATAGGTCGTATCCGCACACAAGTTCAAGGTCCGAAGGCAATTTCGGTCCGTGATTTGCACCGTCCTGCGCACGCACGTGGAGAGAGCCTCTATACTACACATAATTACACCATTCCAAAGTATAATCCTATATAAAGTGGTTCATACTTTCTTCATTTTCTATATGGGACTAGTTCTATTTCTCACATAAACCATCTTCCAATGGTCATCTTTGAGCTCCAATTTCTCATTCATCCATTCATCAATTTTGGCAAATGAATATATGGTTTCGATGTTCCCATGGAGTAGAACAAGGATCAACTTCGATCCTCCAAATTTGACCAACGAGTCCCACACAAATTTTATGCTAAAATCATCCACTAGCCAATTTTTTCCAACAATCCTCCACATGAATAAAAATTGGGAGAGATATGAAACCATGAGACACGAGACTAGGTGATAAAGTTCAACGGTTGAAGCCTGCATAGGATAGGTAGGTATTACTCTTTGAACCTTCTCCTGTGAAAGCATATTTATTTTACGAGCTGGCCAGTAGACGTGTTGTCATTGAACTGTTCTGCCATTTATGTATACGATGATATACTCCACACAGGATTCTTCCTGACACAATTCAGTTCTCATTATTATGTTTGTTTTGACCATGAACATATGCCTAGTTCTATGAGAGTTCTTAAGAATTGAGCCCCACCTAATTCTCTTAGAAGCTGCTCCACTTCTTTATCACATAGGTGATTTCTTATTACAAATAACCAGCATTTCTTGGCTCGAATATTGACCCTTAAGAATTAAAAGTCTATTGCTTATCCTTCATCTTTACGGGCATCAATGTTACATCATAGGAATGGACAGGAGGAAACACCCCCCACTGTGATTTTATTAAGCTTTTACAATTAGGTTGTCCCTTTGAACCTAGATCTTGGGATCTCCAGTCAACTAGGTTGGGTTTTCTATGTAATGTCTTATTCATTTAAGGGCTTAAGTCACATCCATTTTAATGATTTCCCAACTAACTCTCTATTTAACCCTTAGGTTAGCGGATCCGCAATGTTATCTTTTGACCTTATATAGTCAATAGTGATCACTCCAGTTGAGAGTAGTTGTCTTATGGTATTGTGTCTACGACGTATATGTTTAGACTTACCATTGTACATGTTACTCTGTGTCCTTCCTATTGCTCATTAACTGTCACAATATATGCAAATCCCTGGCACAGGTTTTGACCATCTTGGAATATCATCTAAGAAGTTGCACAACCATTCGGCCTCTTCACCACATTTATATAGAGCTATAAACTCAAATTCTATCGTAGATCTGGCTATAACTGTTTGCTTAGAGGATTTCCACGATATGGCAGCACCTCTCAATGTGAACACAAATCCACTAGTGGACTTTGAGTCTTTTATATCAGATATCCAATTAGCATCATTGTATCCTTCAATAATTGCCGGATCTCTGGTATAATGTAGTCCATAGTCACGAGTATATCTTAAGTACCTTAGTGCTCTTACTATTCCTTTTCAGTGATCAGCTCCTGGATTACTCGTGTATCTACTCAGTTTACTGAATGTGTAGGCTATGTCTGGTCTTGTACAACTCATCAAGTACATTAGACTTTCAATAACTCTCAAGTATTCTACCTGAGAGACACATTCACCTTTGTTTTTAGATAGATGTTGACTTGTATCTATCTGTATTCTAACCAAGCTAATATCATCCTTCTTGAACTTTTTCAAAATTTTGTCCATATAATGTGACTGACTTAGAACAAGCCCATTTGATGTTCTTAAGATTTTTACTTCAAGTATAACATCAGCTGAACCCATTCTTTCATATCAAATCTTGAATTTAACGTATTTTTAGTAGATTCAATCATCTTATTATCACTACCAACAATAAGCATGTCATCAATGTAAAGACATAAAATGACATAACCATCTTTAGTGTCTTTGACGTAAACACATTTATCACACTCATTGATTTTAAATCTACTCTCTATCATGACATCATCAAATTTTTCATGCCATTGTTTGGGTGCTTATTTCAAGCCATATAGTGATTTCACCAATTTATGAACTTTCTTTTCCTGCCTTGTGATGAAAACCCCTTGGGTTATTCCATATAGATTTCTTCTTCTAAATCTCCATTTAAAAAGGCAGTTTTAACATCTATTTGATGTATTTCAAGATTTCGCAAAGCTACAATCGCAAGTATCAACCTAATAGATGTTATTCTCGTCATTGGAGAACACGTATCGAAGTAATCAGGGTCTTTATTTTGTTTGTAACCTTTTATTACTAATCTGGCCTTGACTTTTCGATAGTTCCATCTGCTCTCGTTTTCTTTTTGAAAATCCATTTATAAACTAGTGGTTTGCTTCCTGGAGGAAGATTCGTTAGCTCTCAAGTATGATTTTGCAGTATGGAATCTATTTTACTTTTAATGGCATCCTTCTATTGAGGTCCTTCCGAGGAATTCATAGCCTCTTGATAACTTTGAGGTTTACTTTCTAGCATATAGCTTAGAAAATCAGGACCATACGATTTTTCTGTCATTTCCCGTTTGCTACATCTAACCTTAGTCTCCTCTTCTAGTTCTTCGTCATGACTCTGTTCAGTCATACTCTCATATGTTCGTTTGAAGGAGCTTGCTTCCTCTTTGGACTTGTACGGAAATATATGTTCAAAGAATGAAGCATTTCTTGATTCCAATATCGTGTTTTTTTGTATGTCTGGGATTTTAGAATCATACACAAGAAACCGACAAGCACTACTATTGTGTGCATAGTCAATGAAAATGCAATCTACTATTTTGGCCCGATCCTTACCTTCTTTGGTGTTAGAATGACCACTTTAGCAAAACACCCTCACACTCGTAAGTATTTATAGGAAGACTTTCTTCCTTTCCATAACTCATAAGGGGTCTTTTCCATTTCTTTCGAGGAACCTTATTTAAAAGATAATTTGCTGATAACACAGCTTCTCCCCACATGTTCTGAGGTAACCCAAAACTTACTAGCATTGCATTCATCATTTCCTTTAAAGTACGATTTTTTTGTTCAGCAACACCGTTTTGCGGTGAATAAGGTGCAATGATTTCATGTATGATTCTGTGTTGTGCACATAATTTCGCAAATAGTGCTTTATACTCACCACCTCGATCGCTTCTTAACACCTTAATTTTCTTATTAAGTTGAGTTTCAACTTCATTCTTATAGAGAAATTTTTTTTCTATAGCTTCATGTTTATTTTTAGCAAATACACATAATAGTATTTGGTGCTATCATCGACAAAAGTAATGAAATACTTGTTGTCACCTCTTCTTTGTACGAGTTTTAAATTACATACGTCACTGTGAATTAAATCAAGTGGTTCTGTGCTCTGTTCAATTGATTTAAACGATGACATTGTCAGTTTTGTCTTAACATAGGTTTCACACTTATGTTTTGAATCAATGTGGAACTCAGGTATGTAATTCAAGTTAACTAGTCTTCATAAAGTATCATAGTTAACATGTCCTAGTCTACCATGTTACAAATTGGAAGACTTAAGCAAATAAGTAGAAGAGTTTGCTTTATTCATTTTTAGTTTAACAATCATTACATCGAGTTTAAACATACTATCGGAAACATATCCTTTTATGACAAACATTCCATTTTTTGACAAAATAACTTTGTCTGACTCAAATACAATGCAAAAGCCATGTTTATTCAAAAGCGACCCGGACACTAGATTCTTGCAAATTTTCGGCACATATAGCACATTGTTGAGAGTCAGCACTTTTCCCGAGGTCATCTTCAGAACCACCTTTCCTTGTCCCTTAATTTCAGAAATTGCTGAAGTTCCCGTGAACAACTTCTCTCGATTCTCAATTGCCTCAAATGCAACAACCAGCTCCTTATCAGAGCACACATGTCTCGTGGCACCGGTGTCAATCCACCACTCCTTAGGGGTTGAACCCACCATGCTCACTTCAAACATGAAGGCTAAGAGATTCAGCTCTGACACATCTTGTGCCATGTAGTCAACCACATTTGCTTCTTTCTTCTTCTTTGGCAATTTGCACTCTGAAGACTTGTGGCCCACTTTATCACAATTGAAGCATTTTCCTTGAAATTTCTTCTTAGAAATTCCACCTTTCGGTCCTTGCTTGGTCCTTGTGCCACCGGATGGCCCAGACTTATTTTTTGTAGTTCTTACTACTTTGACCATACCCCACTACATTAGCTTTAGCAACACCAGGATTGAACCACTTCTTTTTAGAATTCTTGTTGTCTTCTTCAATTAGAAGTCTAACTATTAGTTCTTCGACGTTCATTTCCTTTTGCGGGGGGCAATTTTTCAATAATTGTAGCTACTTGAAAAGTTTCAATCAAAATCATCTCTTTAGCATGAATTTCGTGAAAAATCACTTGGAGTTCTTGCACTTGACTGATAACTATTTTGGAGTCCACCATTTTATAGTCTAGGAGTCTGTCGACAATGATCTTTTTAGCCCCTGCATCCTCAGTTTTATATCTTTGGTCCAAAGACTCCCATAGTTCCTTAGCAGTTTTCATTGTACTATACACATTGTATAGCGTGTCTGCTAAGCTGTTCATAATTTAGTTTTAGTACAGAAAATCTGAGTAGTTCCAAGCATCAAGTGCACTCATTGCTTGAACATTCCCTCACTCTTATTGAGTTTTGGAGCAGTCTCAATCTAGAATCTCGCAAGATTCAAAGTGGTTAGATAAAATAACATTTTCTGTTGCCATCTTTTAAAATTGAAGCATTGAATTTCTTCGATTTCTCTCCATGATTAACCGGAATACTAACGGTGTGGCCAGTTGCTGGAGCCACTGTTTGACTCACAACATGACTTGGCAATCTAGCCACAGTCTGAGTCACAACAGAACTTGGCCCTTAAGCCACACCTGATCCCATAGCCTGATTTTCAGTAGGCACAATATGGGTCACATCCATGTTGGTTGATTCAGTTGCCATTTTTGAAAATCAAACCAAAAAAATTAGTTTCCAAAAATTAACAGTATAAAAAACTAATTTTTTCTTTTAGGAATTTGTTTTAAATTTGTTAGAATATAGTGGTATTAATGAAACTGGATTATCACATACCGTATATATAGTTTAAATACCGATTTTGAGCATAACGTATATGCAATATATTGTATATGCAGTTTACCGTATTTGCAGGTAGCTTACCGTATATGCAGCTTACCGCATTTTCAGACAGCTTACCGTAAATGCAGCCTACTGTATTTGTAGCTTACCGTATATGTTGCCTATCGTATATGCTTCCTACCATATTTCCACTTACATATAGAAATACCGTATATCTAATATACATATACCGAATTACATTTACCAACGTTAGCAAGAAAATTCAGATATATATTTTTTTCTTTTACTATTTTTATTTCTAACATAAGTATAACAACGAAGTAAATTGCAAAATATATGAATCAAGTAAATTGAAAACGTGTAAATCGCTTAAATAAATAAATAACCTGTAAGAATAAACTGCAAAGATGCAAATTGTAGAAGATAAATAAATTTTCAACTCGAGGCTCGTGCGAGCATCGTTTCCTTAAAACAGATTCACTCCCTCATCGTAAGTGTTTGAGATTTAATCCGAGTGTCCATTTTTCAGGATACGAAGTTATAGAAGAATCTGAGCACTGCAGAAACTATTTTGACAAACTGAGTTTGTATTGAACATTATCACCACCAAGACGACACTGAAAAAAATGCAATAGATTATGTATGCAAACAAAACTAATTTGACAGAATATTTTCGTGTGAATGCAGTATTCTTGTGGTTAGAATTGCTTGAAAATTGAGACTTAATATAAGATTAAATTTGCCTATTAACTCTATAGAAATAAACACTAGAGTTACTTCAATTTTTGGGAGTTTTGGTAGTTTTTGGAAACTCGAAGGTCAGTTGAAGAAAGCAAAAAATTGCTAAATGTAGATACTCCAAACGGGCCAATTTTTGCTCCGTTCAGTTCGACATTTGTGTACGCAGGTTGCACCTGCACACAAGTTCAAGGTCTAAAGGCAATTTCGGTCTGTGATTTGCACCACCTGCGCGCATACGTGGAGAGAGCCTCTATGCTATACATGATTACACAATTCCAAAGTGTAATCCTTTATAAAGTGGTTCATACTTTCTTCATTTTTCTATGTGTGACTGGTTTTATTTTCCACGTAAATCATCTTCCAATGTTCATCTTTGAGCTCCAATTTCTCATTCATCCATTCATTAGTTTTGAGAAATGAATATATGGTTTCGATGCTCTCACAAAGGAGAACAAGGATCAACTTTGATCTTCCAAATTTGACCAATGGGTCCCACACAAATTTTATGCCAAAATCATCCACTAGCCCATTTTTTCCAAAAGTTATGAAATCTGCTACTCATTTATCAGTTAGTGTATACTAAAAGCTAGGATAATCACTAAATGTGGACCTTGATTAGATGTGATGGTATTTTTAGTTTTTGTTGTTGCATAACAGATTGTAGAAACTTATACGTAGGATATAGAATCATCTTATGCTAACAGGGAATGAAGTCTAGTTGCGAGAAACAAGTTAATCAAGATTATAAATATTGATAAGGAAGCAAAGATAGTTTCTTGATGTTGGTTGTTGTTTTGTTTTGTTTGAGCAAAGCCAAAGAAATTGAAACAGAGAAGTTGTTGTGCTCAAGCTTCTTATTTCGTTTTCTGTTACAGTAAGGTAAGAAATTTAGGATTTAAGCAAGACATATTTATTTTCTACTTATATAAAGTGCAGTGCTTGCAAGTATTAAATATACAAGGAAAAAATGATGACAAAGAAAAATAGTTAGGAGTTGAAGACGGCAGTGGTAAGTTGTATGTTGCTGAGAAGTTAGATTAGTATATGCATATGTAAATGTGAGATAGTGAAAGTAACGGAATAGAAGAAAGAGGAGCAGGACCATTTGCCTTGGCTATGTTCCATTATTTATCGGAGGCTACTAAGGGATTTCGATTATTAATAGGTGAATGGAAATAATCTAAAGGGCACTGACAAAGGATATGTGAAGAGTAGAAGGGAAATTACAAGTTCAAGAGTTTGGTTGTTTACATGTATATATATTTATTAAAAAAAGAGAGAGAGAGATGTTAAATAGATGAAATGGAGAAGAAGCCCTTAAATTAATTAAAGAAAAGAGGGAGAAGGGATAGGAAATGGGTTCATGTGATAGCTGTGACTATTTTTATGTTTTTGGTTATGGAAATTGGGCACTAATATCAGTATATATATGGGCAGACATATGGTAAATTCAATTTCTGGAGAAAGCATTAACACTTCAAGCCAAAATTGAAACTATTTCGATATAGCATAAGATGAGAAGGCAAGGTTCAATATTGGGGTGTAGTGAGCGAACTAATCAAGGAAAGGAAGATAATTAGAAATAAGACTAGCATGGTAGTTATAGAGTGCATCAGTATGTAACTTAAGTAAGTAGGTTAGCCTTAATGAAATCATGGAATGGATTAATTCAGTTACTCCTAGTTAGCCTTGCTAGCTTGCTTGATTAGCATTCCTAATGAACCTTAGCCAATTGAATTTGGAGGACGAAATTCTTTGAAGGGGGTGAATTTGTAATATCCTAATCCCTTTAGTCAAGTCAAAAGTCTAGTTGTAATTGTAATACTTTGGTCAACCTTTATTTGTTGGTCAAATATTCAAGCACCAAAAATGGAAAAAAAATAAAAATTAATAATAAATAAATTTGGATTATTAAGTTCAGGCGGTAGATGGGTGGTGGGGACCACCTTTAAACATTTGTATGAATCCAAATTTTTAAAAGGGAACTAATGACTTGTTTGATAGCCTTTTAATTCCATGGAATTGGAATTCTACCAACTATCGTCGCATCAGCATTTTCCTTCTATTGATGGATTTTCAATTCTCACCAAAATGGTGAGAATTTGAATTCCAGCTTTTCCTTTTTTGTTTTTTATTTTTTTGTTTTTTTGTTTTTTTGGCAATGGAAACAAATTCTAAGAATTATTATAAAAAAAAAATTTCCTTTAATTGACAATTTTCATATAAAACAAAGCCAAATGAACACCAAAAGATAGATGATTTTCTTAATTTTTTTTTTTGGATTTTGGCAATGGAAATAAATTTCATCCCCAATACCAGTAAAGTCTATCCCTTTAATTGATTATTTTCATGTAATTTAAAATCAAACTACCAAAAAACACTTTTATTTCAACATTTTTCACGTGAAAAATTACACCAATCAAACATAATAATTTACAATTCTCAGGAAAACGATTTCTAGGCAATTTAATTCCATCTTTACAATCAAACGGATCCTAAGAGAAAAGAAGAGGAAATAAGAAAAATCAGAAAATTGAAAATGGACTCATTTTATTCTTGTGCTTGAAGTTGATTCATGTTTTGGCCACAATAAGAAAGCAAATTTCAAGAATCTGCAATATTTATGAGTTTAGGTGTCTTAATTTCTGTCAAAAATTTAAATGGGAGAAAGAGATTAAAGTGATTAAGGACTTCAAATTAAGTGAAGAGAAAGGAGTGAAAATGCTCTTTATATGTGTGTGTGTGTGTGTGAATTGCAAAGATTAAGATAGAAATTGGGAAATTAAGTACTACCATATAAGGGAAGATGTGTATGAATACTTTAAAAAGAGAAAAAATCATGGTGGGGGAATAGATTGTGTAATACTCAGAAAATTTATTTATCCGTGGTTGAGAAGGGACTTATTTGGGATATACTCATGTTTCAGGAAATGACGAGAAGATCTTGGAATAGTTTATCAATCAAGTTAATCTCCCTTACATAGTTCTATGAGTGGAAAAAATTTATATATTTTCAAATATTAATAAGGTGCTTATTCTATTATATTACGTACGATTATGTGAATTATTTGTTCGATTACATGATTAATAAGGAAAGGTTCTTTCACTATGATATATGTGGAATTTAAAGTTTTGGATATGGATTATTTGTGAATTGGAATGCGAGACCAGATGTGATATTGAGGTCGACTCAAAAAGTATCTATGATTATATATTTCTTATAGTTTATTGAGAGGCCTTGACCATGTTTTATACTACATTGAAGGGTCTTGGACCGTGGATGAAGGGGTTTTGGCCATGTACATATAGTTCGCTGAGAGGCTTTGATCGTGTTCTAGAATTGATTATTAGAAGTCTTGAAATCGGCTTTCATTCATGGAGGGGGCCAAAGGCCCGTGGCAAAAGTTCTTAGCCCAAGGGGCGGATTATAGATTTTACTCATAGGGGTACATTTTTGGTGATTTTTTCCATACATTTGATGTGATGAGATTATAGTATGATTGCTAACTTATGTTCATATCATGACTTGAGATGATATTTTACGATGTTATATGAATGTCTCAATTTTTGGCTATAATTATAGGGAGAAGAAGATATTGTTTATGAAGATTTGAAGATATTTTCTAATATTACTGAGAAAAGGACTTGGTCGAGATTAGAAAAAGTTCAATATTCCGGAAGCTATCAAGCTAGTATGTTAGAAACAATTTCAGATTGTCGATCATCTACATTGCGATTGTATTTCTGTTCATAAGAATTTGATAGATATAGGACTTTGAGTTCTTTTTTCATAATATCTTCCACGAGGTTCTTAGCTCTTTCAAACTTGCTCCCACCCTGCTTACTCTTAATGGGTGGGCTCATATGGTTGACTCTTTCCTTTTGTGGACCATTACAAGGTTAGTAGTAGAATTATTCTCTAATATTTTCAGGTCAAACTATCACCCAATAAATGCCAATAACAAAGCTAATCCTTAAAATGACTTTTATTATCTTTCTCTTTGCTCGCCCAAATTCTGCCCCAAACTTGTAATTACTTCAAATAAGGTGCATAACTTGAAAGAAAGTTTCCTCTCCTTTCGAGTAGCAACATGCCTTGTTCTTACAACAAATACTGCAAGTAATGTTAATTTACTCTTTGCACTCATTAAATTTTCTTTTGATTTTTATTAATGTTTCCCCTTCTATGAAAGGAAAAAAGTCTGCTAGGGGTTCGAGCACTTGTTGACCTTCAAACTTTTGTGACTCTATTTCTTACTTTGAATTCAAAACTTTGCAAAGCGGAGAGAATGCTTCATCCTTCTAATTAAAACTTTTACAACAATAGGATAGAAACTACGATAGGTACATGTGCATACTAAAAGCTTCTTTTGGTCTTTAAACCCTTCTAACTTTAATTTTTGCTTCATAGCGAGGATTGATTTTGATGCAATTCCAACTGAAAACTACTAGAAGAAAAGTTTTCATGTGCTCACTTCTCCTAACGATGTTTTCTCACTGTCGGCCAGAAGATCAAAGGTTACGTCCTTGCAAGGGGCCTAGGAGATCCAGAGGCATTTCTTTGAAGAAAACAAAAACTCTTCCTCAATTGTCATGAATGATTCTACTTTTAGAAAAATGAAGGTGTTGTGTACTAATAATCATCTGGAACATCAAGTCCACGTTGTCTTTTGGACCTTTTTTAATATTGTTTCTTATGGTTCATTTTGTGCAAGTTTATTAATGAAAACTTCATTGTGATGTGTTTGATCATTAATTTGTTGTTCTTGTAAATTGTCTAACATCCAACAGTTGGAAGAACAACAATATTAGAAGAAGTTGAGGATAAAAGAATTTGAACTATTACTTCTTCAATTTCCATCATAAGTGGTGCTACAATCCCACAAACTTCACTATTCTCAATCAATTTCAACAATTCTAGTACTATGGTTAGGATACTAAAATCTAAAACCCTTCAATTTTTTTTGGATAACCAATAAAGTTCTATGGGTCTTTCTTGGGTTTAATTTTTTTTTCCATGTGGATTACAAATTCATACTTCTGTCTTATAACCCCAAACATGCAAGTGCCTTATAATGAGTTACCTTCTCGTCTAGTATTTAAATTGAGTCTTTAGAGTTGCCTTACAAGGAACATCTTTATCTATATTCACAATAGACTTCAAATCATATATCTTCAAAAAGATGGGAAAAGAAAAATTAAATAACATACACTTTGGAGTATTGTCTACTTACATCATACCCTCTGATCGTATTAAATTTTGAAAGTGTCTGGTATCATGAATAAGTAATAAAATGATAAGTAAAGAATCGTTCCCATGAAAACTAAATCATTCCCACTAAAACTAGATACTTAACCTATGATCAATAAATGTTAACTTTAATCAAATAGCCAAATATGTTTGAAGAATTAATACTAGTTAACTAATTAAACTATTCTAATGATAAAATTATGAAAGCTTTGTAAATTTAGATAAGATGATTACTAAGACTTTGAATCCCCATTCTTAGTCCATTTTAATGAAATTCAATATCATGACAATATGTATGTGTTCTTGTTGATCGATGCTCCTAAATTATTTTATAATCTCTCTCGAGTATAATTAAATCAATCCTCTCGTATGACCTTTTCGTATCTCTATGACGGATGTGAACATGGGAATATTCATTAAGAGCGTGTTTGAGTCCTTTACATTGCCCAAAATGTATTTTGAAATAATATATTGATGGAGAATGTTTGGTTAGGAAATAAGAAAAACTTCTGAATTTTTGTGCAATATTATTTTATTGAAGGATGTGTAGTTGAAAATAAGAGAAAAATGTATTTTAAATATAAAGGGGACCAAACAAGGACTAAAAACACTAGAACATCGATTGGAATCATACAAATCATAGACGTATATCTCTTTCTCTTTTATGAACCTCATAATGGTTGTTATAAGCGCAATCTTCCAATTATTTCTCTCAATAACAATAAATTTCACAAATAATCCAATTAGTGATCAAATAATTGAAATGCGTCAAACATAATAACAATAATTTCAGAATAAACACATATTGAGCATCCAAATATTGAATTTTTATTCAAAGCTTCATAACAAGGGTTCATCTATATCTTAGTAAATGAAAATCTAGCTTAACATTACAAAAGTACAAGAAATCATAATAATATGTAGAACGTCACCCGATTTATTGATAAATTAAGAAGAAAAAGAAGAAGAAGAAGATAAATCTTGAAATTTTGAATCTCTTCAATGATTTCTCTATTGATCTCCAATTTCATCTTCTCTTTTTTGCCCAAGAATCAAAATTGGATCTTCAATTGATTGAAAATTTTCAATTTCCTCTTAATTTTTACAAAATTTTGTTGAATTGGCCACACTTTTCTTGTAATAATTCATGAAATATAATGTATGAGGGGTCCCTTTAATGTTTGCCCATGTTCTTGATTTATAGAATGTGAAATTAGGTCAAGAAACGCGTGTAAATTGGGTTCCAAATTAAAAGGTTTCAATCAAATAAAGAAAGTTGCCTTTGCGTTGCGCATGGTTATGTCTCAGTTTAGCCGTTAGTATTTTTATCAAATTTTGATATTTGGTATTCGATTGATGAGATTTAAATTGCTTTAGAACTCTAACACAAAGAAATAAAATTATTCTAGAAGTATCATTTTTCCAATTCAGACTTTTACTATATGAAAAATGGGTGTCTCGATCTATGACTGAAAATTTGGACTGGTGAAACTACTTTGACTATATTTTAATACTTCACTTATTTGACTTCTAATCACATCTAGTTGATCCTATGTGATCTCCGATCATCTTTTTCTGGTCCGAACTAATTACTAGATATTTAAAATTAGGTCCCCAAACTTTGGAAATCCTCAATTTTCGCTAATTTTCGCCTCTTTCTTCCAATTGCACTTTCAATCATTGAGTTTTTACCTAACAAACAAAGTATACATAAGTATTAATTTTACCTTTATTTCCTAACCTACATAAGCATTAGGCTTACCTTTAATTTTGAACAATGCCTTACATTTCCAGCAGCCTTTTTGATACTAAAATGACACATAGCTTTCTTATGCATTTGGACACAAGATTCATTTATCTTTGTGGTCAATGCTTAATGCCCATTTCAAACTTCTTTTTATATTTCTTTTAAGCTCTTTGATGACTTTACATGATGAATAGAATTAGTTCCTTTAATTTTAAGCCTTGTCTCCTCTTGCACAAACATACTATGCAATTTATTCACATGCCACTTGTACTTTGAAGTATTGTAGTTCATTTGTAGTGGACCTTATTCAATAAGAAAGGAGTTGATAATATATTGTATCATTAAGTTGTCATCTGAAGTCATTCCTATAATCTTTAAGACTTGCTACAATATTAGACATCTCAATAACATGCTGATGCATGAATCATCAAATTTTATGGTGGTTAGAGTACCCATTAGTGTGTTAGCAAGCGACTTATCAGGTGTTTGAGTATGATTTTCCACAAATTTATATAGTCCTTAGTCAGTTTGATCTTTCCTATAACTTATCAAAAGTCTTTTATTTGTGATGCTCAGTGATGTGAGAGATCAACATATTTTTCTACTTGAAATAGAAAACATAAGTGAAATCAAAGAATTGAGCCCATTGAATAGTTGATTATCTAAAGCATGCAAATGTAGAGATATACGGATGCATTATTTCCTTGAGTTTTAATTTAAGCATTTAGAACATATTCAAAAGAACCGATTTTGGGTGGCACCATTTATGAAGGGTTGGAAGAACAGTGATGGCTAGTTCCTTTGACATTGGTTCTAGGGTGATTAAAAATCAGCCAAAAATAGTGTAGCGTAATTTTGATCGACTCTCTCATCCCATCAAATCAATGATATTTTGCTTTTTCTTAAATTCTCTTCCAATTTTACTCTCTGTAAAATAATTATTTCCAACAAACGTACTTTGTTTGATACTAACTTATAACTAAAATAATTATTTGTAAGCAAAAAAATTTCGTTAAAATTAAAATATTACTTATAAGTAAAATATTACTTATAAGATGAAAAATTATTTTTGTGTAAAAATCTTACTAATAAGACAAAACATTACTTATAAAATATAAAAAGTTATTTATGAGGTAAAAAAAATCATTAATGAATAAAAATTATTTAAAAATACAAAATTAACTTATAATTATAAAGTTTGTATACAAATAAGAAATAGTAACATAAAATTTTAAGTAAATATTTATGTCTATTTAACTTTTTAAGTTAAATATTAATTATATGTAAAAAAAAATTGCATATAAGTAAAATATCCTTTATTATTAAAAAAATTTCATACAAGAAACCATATATTCAAAATTTCACAAAGGGACGTATATGTGACTTTACTCTTAAAAAAAATTTAGAATCAGTGAATAATAAATTCTAAAGCCTGGGTTACACTATTTTAAAAATCACTACTAAAACTACTCATAATCGGTCCATTCATAAACGCTAAAAAAATTGGTTCTTTAAAAAAGGCTCATAACTAGTACGATGGAACTACTAAGCGGCCCTTATGAGATTTACTTAATCATTGCTTAATGGTAAAATATTAACCATCAATACCAGTTTAGCCAATTAGAAAAGAAATTTTGTCAAAATATGTAGTCCCAGTGGAAACAACAGTTAAATAATTTAAATCATCGAAATAAACTATAATTGAGATGAACAATAATTGGAAAATCACAAATTCCTTAACCAAGCTCTTTACCTATGTATAAGAATTTATTTATTTCTTGTAAAAACATAATTTGCTTATACCTTAGTTTCCAAATCTTAGAAATTAATGATTTTAACATGAACATTCATCAATTAAGATGTATACCTTGATCCATAACAAATTATTGAAAGATTAAACTTGCAAAACAAACCGAATGAAAGATTGAAATTGTCCACTTACTGTCAAAGTGTGCAATTATCCTAATAAGTTGTCCTTGATATTGCTATTTGATTTACGATGGTAATAATAATGTAGAACAAAGCAGTATCACACAATAAAAGAAGAATACAATCAAATATTCGTTGATAATGTGAATACTTGAATATTTAGAGACAATAATTCTAAAGATGAATACCAAAATTGACTCCTGAAAGTTTAAATACAAAATAAATTATACGTAATTTCTTAAAAGTAAGGAACGCTAATTGCTTTTATACCCTCTACTTATAACATAAGTTATATCAATAAAATAAAAATGTAACAACTATTTCTTAGGATACATGTGCCAAGAATGCAAAGTACAGTGTAGCGCATCCTATAGGACTCTTTTGTAGTCCTACATAGAGGTGACAATGGACTGAGCCGACTCGACCTTTAGACATCTAAGCTGGGGCTAGACCTATGCTGACAAGAGCTGAGCCAAATTCCGTTCGTGTCCACAAACAATGTTTGACTCAACCCTTTGGCCCATGATGACATGAGTCAAGCACTAGCCGGCTCACGAGCCACTCATTTTTAATAAAATAATACGAAAATGATTCAAAAAGAGAGTTGAACCCTGGTTCATGAATATTTTTTGAACTCGACTTGGTCTACGGCTCATCTCAATATGAGCCCGAGCAGTCCATGGACCAATACGAGGTGAATTGACAAGCGGCTTGGCCCATTTGCCACTCCAAGTCCTAGATTTTTCTTCTACAATTTTAAATTTGCAGCTGAAGTCCTTAAACTAAAGATATTTACATACAACCCTAGTTAACTTTAGTTAGCTTATGTTTAGTACAAATTCTTTAAAATTTATTTTATAAAAAACTCATTTTCAACCACATATAGACCTATAACTTTTTTCTATTTTTTGGTCACACATTCTAAAATAAAATTATTTTTTATAGATTTTATTTTCAAAAAGTTTATATCAATCAGACCCTTAATATAATTAAATATGATTGATATATTATTCAATAACCAATAATAATCCATTATTTCTGTATCCCACTACAAAACACGACACATAAATACTTTATCTCCAATGGGTTTTGTCTATAATTCAAATTTGAGCTTTAGTGTATATTTTATAGGGGAGAGAAAAGAAGTAAACATGAGAGACAAGAAATAAGGAACAAGAGACACAAATATTAAATCATGGTAGTTCATCCCGTCTACAAGAGTTCCATATGTTTCGCCTAGATGTGGTGTAGCAATATGACTTAAGAACCTCATCTCTGGTGGCATTACATCTCCAATGGTCTTCACATGAATAATGTCTTCATCAAGCATCGGCTTTTGTCGAACCTCGCGTAAGCTTAAGGGGTCGATGCACTCAATGGGTTCATCATACAAGGGCCAGTTAAAAAGGACCTTTGCTTTCAATGATCAGCTTCTGTGTCATGATGATTTGGACAACTAGACTGTGGGATTAGGCTGATATGTTCTACAAGGAAACCACTTTATTATTTTTAAATAATCGCCTAGAATCATTTGTGATCAAGAAGGATCTGGGAGAATGGTCTTCAATAGGGTAATTCAATTGGGAAAGGAAACAATATTTTAATAGTCACAATTCCCCAGCCAATGGAGGCGTTACATGGGTGAATTAGGGTTTGCAACATATAAACACAATTTAATCTCGAAACTCACCCATGAATATCCTTCCATAGGTTAATAACACATTTACGTCATTTTTTCATTGTAGCCAAAACTCTACTTTCTTGTCTCTCCCACATCCCATGTCTCTATGTTCTCCTTCTCAATTGAAAGTTGACTTGATCAACAGATTAACAACGATCACTTGTCCTTTTTTATGGAATGAAGATCTTGGTACTTAAATATTTCTCCAAATGTGCGGATAATATATAAGTTAGCAACGGGTGACAAGGGATATGTTGACAGCAATGTCATTCTAAATTTTGAGATCAATGAAGATAATACGACTTTATGAGGAAAAAAAAAAAAGAGTCCAACTTTACATTCAATTAGTTTTGATCACGTTATAAATTGAATTCGAGTGCACCTAACAACATAAGTGATCAATTTAAAATAATTAATGTGACCAATGACTCAACAATTTAAGTGATCAGTTAATAGTAATAAATGTGACCAATGAACATTTAATTTGATTTTATAAAAAATAATATGATCAACAATTTTTTATATCAAAATCACTAGTAGTTACATGTTTTATTAATAGTAAAACAAAAAGAGTACAACTTAGAAGGGGGCTGGACTTAACCTCTAGCAAGTGATGATCAAAGCGAATGAGACTTATTGCAACCAATGCAAGAATTATATTAAAAATATATTGAATAGAACTTAGTCAAATCTAGAAATATCTCCGCCTTTCATGTGTTTTCATGCGGCTCGTGATATAATTGTGAGTCATCAACATAGTCAACCCACTAGAAGGTGACTTCTGATTGTAACCAAAAGGGAAAGCCCCAATTTCCAAAAAATCATCACGTAGATAGCCATAGGCATCTCTTGCATAATTAGCAGAGCGGTGACAGAACTGTTGAACATTATAGTTAAAATCATGTGTTCATCCAAAAAATATGGATCATCCTCAACAATAACATTGCAATCGCCAAGCCCCATGTCGTCAATATTACTTTGAATGTTTTCTCATATTTTATCTGTACTGTTAAGTTCTTGAACCTAATTCACCGATGAGGAGTTAGCTTGCTCTTATGATGTTGGGAGTCCTAAAAATAACATGCACTAAATCCTCCACAGCTTCCCTCAATTTTGGACCTACATGGACCCAGTGATTTTGAAGTGATCGGTAAGTCCCTACTTAACAAAAGAGTCGTTGAAAATGCCAAACACGCACTTATCTTTATTTATGCATGAGTCCAGTGATTTTTCATCCATTTGCAAGTTAGTCCCTGTATTTTCTACATTTTTCAATTTGGTCCCTAAACTTTTCAGAATCTGCAAATCATTCCCTACATTTTTGGAATTGTAGCTATAGTCGCAGCCTCTGATGCTCAAACTCTTGGAAATAGTAGGAGTACCCTTATCGAACATGACACAACATGGTTATATGTATAAAATATGTATTAGCTCCTCCAACTTTCAATAGGACGCTTCGCCATTTTTACTTCTTTCTTCTTCTTCTTCTTCTTCTTTTTTTTTTTTTTTTCCTTTTCCTTTTCTTTCCAATTTTTGTTCTCTGTAAACTTAGTGCCACCTTTGAGAGGGTGAAAAAGGGCGATAGCGCTATGTTTTCTCTTCTTCTTCTTCTTCTTTCTTTTTTCTTTCCATTTTCTTCTTTTTATCCTTTTTTCCCTCTCTATATTGGGGGTTTAAGGTTTTGTTGGTATAAAATGAAAATGGGTTTCATATAGTGCTGCTTAGTACTCCGCTAAGTCTAAATTACAATCAAGTCCCTCAATTTTATTTTATATAACATTTAGTAATTAACTTCCAATAATTAAAAACTAAACCCCAAAATTTAATTTTATTTGTGTTAATCCCTTATTGAATACTTATTTCCTTCTTTATGAATAATTAATTTTGGTTTATTCAAAATGACATTTTTGATTAGTAAAAAAATTGAATCTTGAAAGATTTACCCATGTACCCGTATTTGAAATTTGGACTCTTTTTAGAAATGTCTCCATATCCTACATTTTAAAAAATAAAAGATCCGACAGTTAGATACGTACCCGTACCCGATATCTGTACTCGAGTCTGAGCATCACAGGTCGCAGCAATTTGCCCATCTACCCACGAATTTATATTGATCCCTTGAGTTTCTGCATAATTCATTTCAATCCCTTAGGCCCACTTAATAATAAGATAGGCTTCGTAGTTATAAGCTCAGGGCCTAAAAAAGAAACATGGCCCTACAGATCATGTTCCAATGTAGCCCAATCAAATTTATCTTGTCTATTAGGCCCAAGTTTTCCATCAGTAACAACAGTGGCCCTTCTCTCAATTTACCTTCAATTAGACTCATTGGGCCAACTATCCACAATGAATTGCTCCATAATCTGTTGGTTAGCACTTGACCCAGCATGATTAGGCCCAATTAAATCCACATTGTAATGCGGGAAAAATTTATATTTCAGGTATATTCTTACACCATTTCAAAAATCTGGTAAGAAGTTTGAAAATTCAAAATTCAGGTTTGTATTTAATTAATTAAAAATATTTATTAAATAAATATATTAAAGTCACGATTAATTAATTAATGGTCATAGATTTATTTACTGGTCATATGTCATCAAATTAATTAATTTCAAATTTATTTATGGTCACATATAAATTTTTTTTATAGGTTACAAATAATTTCGAGGTCACGGATCAAAATTTTTAGAGGTCATGGATTTTTTTTAGACACGGATTATCAAATTTCAAGGTTACAGACCAAATCGTTGAGATCACAGATTGTCAAATTTTAAGGTCACATGCTAAATCGTTGGTCACATATACCAAATACTCCATTGCCGAACCCAATCCACCACCAACGATTAGTCACAGAGCAACCAAATGGTCACCACCAACAATGTCGCCACCACTAGATCCAACATATTGCCAACAAAAATCACCACAACTACCACAATCAGATTTATACACACAGAACTCACACAAATCAGCACAAATACACCATAGATCTACCACCTGCGCCAACGACCATCGTCACCACTGTAGCCACAACAATAATCCTAAAACCACCAAACACATAAAATCATTGCAGCCTCGATCTGTGCCATCATCATGTCGCTACAGCCATCATGCACAGCATCGCGTTGAGATCTTCGTTCCCTCCACAGAACCGCACACCTCCACTACCACCGCAATCGCAAAACTAGAACACCATCATAGCGCATCGCTCCACCTTCCCCGATGGTGTCACTGCAAGGCGCCGATCAACCAGCTAGAATAGAGAGGGTGTTGGTAAGGAAAGGGATAAAGATGGAATGGAAAGAGGGAGGTAGAAGGGAGAGAGATCTAGGGTTTGCTATATGAGAGTTGAAATCGGCTTCTATTGTGTTTTAATTTAATATTTAAATATATAATAACTAAATTGAAACCTGAGATTTACATAAACAACTTTGGAACCTGACTCTTGCATTGGGATCTACAAATACCTGAGATTTTGTAATTTCCTCTTGTAATGCCCTAAGAGCCTTAGGTTCATTTAAAGAAGTTGGCCCAAACTACCATTTTCTTGTAACATTTCAGTTAAATGATTGATGTAGACTATAGTAGTGGGTCCTAAAAACTTCTGACCCATTTGAGATGACCTACTTATGTAATTTGTCTAAATAACATTTTATTTAGAGCAAATATGCTTCTATTTGGCCCACATTAAATTCTATTATATTGTATTCTATTTTCTCTCTCTTATTTTTAACCATACAATTTTTCATAAAATAATATTACACGTAAACAGAAAACTTTTCTTTCTTTTTCAACCACTCATTTCTCAAAAAAAAAAAAAAAAAAAAAAAAAAACACTATCCACTCATTTTTATTTCCATAAAATGGGGGCCAAACGTGGGATATATAAACTTTCCATGTTGTTGTGTAAATTTTCTTATTTTACTCGAAAAATTTAAAAAAACTTATTAAGAGGTGTAGCATAATCCCTTGTACTCAGTATTATTTGTATACTCGAAAGATTTGAGATTTTACCCATCAGAAAATTAATTAGTCCGAAGATAGGTTACATGTCTTCTTCCTAAATTTGTATTTTATTTGAACTTTCAGTAAATAAATACTTTTACTTTGTTGTGGTGGGAAATTTGAAAACACTTCAATTAGGAACTTGTTTTTTCTTATTTATTTATTTATTTATTATTATTTTTTTGGGTAAATTTTTTTTGTCTACAAAATGTGTAGCACATTGTCGGCCCTCCAAGTAGTTGAGAATAATTTCTCAGGAATGCACCAGTTTTGTAGAAACAAAGAAGATTAAAAGAGAGAGAGAGAGAGAGAGTAAAATAATAATGTACCTTAATCATAGAGTTATACAATATTGTTCATCTATAAATACTGCATGCCCTTCTTGATGATCATAGCATATTTACAATTGACTTCCTCGCTAGAGAAAATGACAGAATTAGAGTCAACTAAGCTGCTTTAACTTATTTGTGTTGTTATTATTATTTATTTTTATTTTAATTTTTATTTTTTGTGTTCGTTGTCTCAAGTTTCCTTATCTTCTTGAGCTCTATTATTCAATTGCTAGTTCAACTAGCATCATCTATTATTCAAAAGCTTTGATGTAGCTTTTCTTGACTGTTAGTGTATGTATGTACAATGTCTATTTTTATTTATATAAAGAATTATGCTGCTGAAATTCTTGAGCCCGTTGATGATCTGCAATTGAATGTGAGACCCAGCCTAATGATTGGAATATTTTAATTGAAGGTTCCATATTTAACAAAGTCATGTTTTTTGGAAATACAATTTTAACACAAACGCATCCTACACTGGATTTCTTACACCTGGCACAACTGTGACTGTTGGATTGGTCTCTTGGATGCGCCCCATATAAATAGGGTTAGGAGGTTTTTGTCTAACCCTTATCTCTTTTGACTGCCGCTTTTCTTCTTCGTTTTCTTCATCTTCTAGATGATTTTCTTTGTGATTTCTGAGTGAAATATTGTAATAGAACAATAGAAGTGATGAGATTCATCTCTTAGTGAGATTAGTGTATGATTTTCTGAGGGTCTGATTGAAAAACGGCAGAACACTTTCATCTTTTGTAACTTGTTTTTGCCCATTTAGGGAGCGGTGATAGT
Source organism: Olea europaea var. sylvestris (assembly GCF_002742605.1). NCBI lineage: Eukaryota > Viridiplantae > Streptophyta > Magnoliopsida > Lamiales > Oleaceae > Olea > Olea europaea. The sequence continues at coordinate 81,511 of NW_019228746.1, forward strand.
GGATTTGAGCGTAATCTGTATGTATGGATGCTCAATGGGGATGTAGGCGTTAGTTGGTCGCCGAACCTTGGGGCCTTTCGGCCAAAAATCCCTTCGTGTTCTTTTATTTTCTATTAATTTGTATTTATTATTTTTACTGTAAAATACTCAAGTCACAAAAGAATTTGTAATACTAGGAATTACAGTGGTATCAGAGATACTATCAAAATCCTTTTTCAAAATATTATTGTTCGAATCTTTTCTGTGACTTGGTTGTACTAAAAATTGCCAAAACTGATAGATCTAATTTTATTGTACAGGAAACAATCTTCGATTTGAATCTTGAGTAGATCATCGGTATCAGTTGGTACTTTCAGCATAAGCTGCAGATCTGGTGAAATCTATACCTAGCCCCAACTTTAATACTTGTCGAATCTTGATTAGGAATTAAGTTTAAGGATTTTTCGAACCCCCTTTAATTTACCTTTGTCTAGGGTTTCATGAGAGAACCCCTAAAATCTGAGGAAATTAAGGAACATTAAAGAAAATCCATTAGGGGTTTATTACTTTGTGTTCTGCAATTTTTGTTATTGTCCTTGCATAACCTAATTCTTGTGTATAGGGTTGACAATACTAATCATCTATCTGCAATTGATATTATTCAATTGACTTTTGTGTCAGTACTCACGTCTGTATAATTTTGCAAGAAAGTGCTTTATTTGTTACTGTAAGGATTAATTTGTCAATTGTTAAGTTTACTGAGTGTGAACTATTCTTTATGTTATATACCTCTGTTGTGTTCTGCATATAGTGTGATCTGTTTAGCTGAGATTAGATCTTGTCTGAATCATCTTGAACCTTACTATGACATACTTGCACAATATGTCCACTAAAATTGATATTCAACATTGGGATGGCAAAGAAGATTTTACTCTCTGGAGCCAGAAGATGAAAGGTCTATTAATGCAATTGAAATGTGTTAAAGCAATTGATGAATCTTGACCAGAAACTTTATCAAAAGTTAGGAAAATTGAGCAAGATGAATTAGCATGGAGTATCATATTTCTTCACCTATCTGATTTTGTGATTAGAAAGATAGGAACCACCACTACTATCAGTAAATTATGGACAGCCTTAGAAAAACAATATGTTTCTAAGTCTCTACCAAATAAGTGTTTTCTTTGAAAACAAAATTTCAACCATAAATTTGATCCTACTGCAGATCTAGAAGAAAATATGGATATATTTAATAAGATTATACAAAATTTCAATTGTGGGGAAAAGATTTCAGATGACCAGAAAGTAGTTGGTCTACTAAATGCTCTGGGTGATAAGTATAAAGACATAAAGAATGCCTTAGAATATGGTAGGAGTGATCTAACTGTTGAAATCATTCAGACTCACTCAAGAATAAAGATCTAGAACTTAAATTTGAACATAAAGTTGCCTTACATGTTGAAAAATCCATGTCCAATCCAAAACTCCCTACAAAAGGCTTAAATAACTTGAGTCAAGCTAATTACAATAGAGATAAAAATTTCTCTAAAAAGAAATGGGGGAATAATAAAGGAAAGGATAAAAAGGTATACAAGGGAAAGGCTAATAATAGGAAATGCTATTATTGCGGTAAAACTGTCATTTGATAAAAAAAAAAAATTGTTTCAAGAGTGCTAAGGATCTAGGAAATGGCCCTAAGCATGATAATGGCACTTCAGCTATTGCTGTTTCCTGTAAAAGGGAAGAGAATGCTGATATTAGGGTAGCTTATATGCTCTCATTAGAAAAATCAGAACATGATTGAGTTCTAGATTCAAGATGCTCCTTTCACATGAGCCCTAATATTAACTAGTTTACTGATTTCACAAGCCTTAGTGGTGGGTGTGTAAAACTGGGAATAATGATTCCTGTCATGTAAAAAGGAATTGGAAATATTGTTTTAAAATTGAAAAATTGTCAACTCCTAAGGCTAAACCATACTAGGTATGTTCCAGCACTTAGAAGGAATCTTATATCACTGGGGGTATTAGATGATGAAGGGTATCAAATTGAAATTAATGATGGTTTTACCAAAATAAATAGAAATCAGTTACTTATATTCAAATCACCCAAAATTAATGGTATCTATACCCTAAACCATGATTTTGTCATTTAGAATACTGCTGTGAATTTGGTCACACAACTAGATAATTATGAATTGTGGCACAAAAGACTAGGTCATCTAAGTGAGAAAGACCTAAAGATACTTTCAAAGGCTGATGTTGTTAGGAATGACAATGTTCAGAAGTTAACCTTATGTGAACATTGTATTATGGGAAAACATAGGATGCCCTTTAATCATGGTATACATAAGTCCCAAAATATACTTGAATACATTCATAGTGATTTATGGGGGCCTGCACCTTTGTCCACTGCATCTGGATATAGATATTATCTCCTTATTGTTGATGACTGCTCTAAGCGTTAGTTGGTTGCCGAACCTCGGGGCCTTTCAGGCAAAAATTACTTAGTGTTCCTTTATTTTCTATTCATTTATATTTTTTATTTTTACTGTAAAATACTCGAGTCACAAAAGTGTTCGTAATACTAGGAATTACAATTTATTTATTTATTTATTTTTAATACAAAAACTGTTTGCCACATGTTGCAGTATTAATTTTGGATTACATATCTCCAAATTATCTTGCGTTCAGACTAGTATTAGAACCTTGAAATAACAACAACAACAACAACAACAACAACAACAATAATAATATCCAACAGTCTTGTTTCCCTTGTGCTTCATTTTAATGGAAAAATTTGATTATTATTTCATTCATCAACCATACATACATTCATCCATTCATGAATAAATCCTATCATTCAAATACACGCATAGAACAACTCTGGGAATCGCTTAACTAAAAAATCATACAATAAATCAATAATTAGGATTAAGACACAAGAAAACTTTAGACCTACACTTTAATACCACTTTTTGAGCTGATCACTAGATTTAGGAAAAACAAAGAAAAAAAATGAAAATAAGTTTAATGGACCAGGTCTTCACTAGAATCTATGTGTTGCATTTCTAATTAATTGCCACAGAAGTGTTTCGAAGTTAAACCTATTCCAAGCAATTAATTTCTTTATCTTCTTGCTTGAGGGTGATTGATTTGAAAGCTTCCTTCTCAATCCCAAAAACTAGTTTAAGAGGTGATGCTTTCCTTTACATTTATAAACTCACCAGCCCGTTTCACAATCGATGTGGGATAACTTCAACAATCTTTCCCTCACACATCGGGTCATACTGGAGATCAAACACGTCTATCTCTCGCACAAATTCACATCTTCTATGACTGTTGGGCTTGAGTCGTGTTGATAACCTGAGCTCTAATATCAGTGTTGGGTGATATTGAGCTTCTCAACCCTAAAAGTTAATTCAAGAAGTGACGTTTTCCCTCACACTAATAAACAGACCATCAGTTCCTTTCACAATCAATGTGAGACAACCCCAACAAGTAATTGTTCCTTCCTTAATCCACAAGCTTCTAACCCTTGGAATCTTCTCCAAAACCTTGTTGCACTTGATTTGTGGCACCAATAATCAAGATTTCCAATTACCAAATTCCTAATCCTCAAGAATTCACAAGAAGCTATTACATATATCAAGAACTCTCTTAAGTAATGGAAGTTGCATTGTATGTTTGTGTTCTTTTTTCACGTCCAGTTAGATCTATATATAAAACTAAATAGCCTTGTTCATTGTTCCAACACGATTGGGATTCCAATTATAAAGAAACTTGATAACCAAGTTATATTCATAAAAAAATTCCTTTTAGGACTTGGTCAAATTTTAATTCGTCAAGCTCGTCGTTGCTTTTGATCAATGAATGACGCGAGTTAAAGTCTGACCCAATCAACTATGCAACCTGTTAATTAAATTATTACCATAATTAACTCCAAGTTTTTATTTGAAGCTATCAAAGGCACCTGATCGGACATATATAATTCAAGCTTCCAATAGTTTGGTCCCAATAACTCCAATCCATATTGTCCGGTCCCATTATGAATCTATACTTATTCCACCTAAGGCCCACAATTGCACTCTTGAATTACATAGATTTGCATAAGCAATATTATTTCAAGTCTCCATAGTTACAACCTTATGACTTGCTATCTATATGTTCGACGGACATTTAAGAAGTGGTGCAGGATCAAAATGAACTTTTTCTCTTTTAATTATTATCTCACTTAAGCTATCATTTTCTTCAACGGTTTCTTTGCGAACAGATCGTGGGATTATTCGGGCATCCACAAATGGTGAGTTCAGATCAAACAACCCATAAGAGAATACTTAAGTTGGTTCATTTGCATATTTGAATAGGGGCAGGTATCAAAAAAGAATATCCATTCCTTTGTTTTCAGCTCCAAATTTATTGAGATGTTTGACTATATATAGATCTTACTCATTGGCACATCAAATATAAAAGTTCACAAATAGAGAACACTACCTCTGTTTCGAATTCTGTTAATCTATAAAATAGTTATTTAGAGTTCAATTTTTCGCACGATCATTCGGTAGACTTAAAATCTATCAAGAGGTCCTATCTAATGCACTTCAAGATATACTCAATGGGCCAATGTTATGAATCCTGATATCGTCTCGCCACGATCAAGACAAATCGTGAATTCCATGTAGCCGATCCTATGACCATACTAGAACAAAGTATTAATCTTTGCTCATTCGCCAACAGTGAATATTCCAAGATGTGGAATTCGAGTAACATATGGGTTTATGATTCGGGGTTTTAACAGCATTGATGTGCATGGGTTGGCTATCCATTGCAGGACTATTAAGAGAGAGAAGAAAGCATAAAAAATTCAACTCAAAATCAAATTCTGGAGTTCATTATTCGTCATATTATGTGAGAGGATCCAGGATTAATTAGTCGGGTACCTTTTTGGCATAAACCATATATCTTTGAGAGATCGCATTTCTTAGGGTTGGTAGTAATGGAATGCTTGCAAGTTTTTTTTTAGAAGATTTTCTCAAGTCCTTACCGACAAAATTAATATTAGGATTGACGTGTTTGTTCCTTTCGATTGTTCCCATTATGGAACCCTTTGGTTCAGCATTGTATTTGGTTCTTCATATGAAGTTGTCTTGGGTTACCGTTCCTATCATCGTCCTTACAATTATTCAAATAGTTATTTTCTCCATCTTGTAGTTTCCTCTCTTGATTGAGATGACAAATCGTCTTATGGCTTTGTGATATTCAATAAACCTAAGAAGAAAGTCTGCCATTGCTATGTTCCGCTCATGTTTGATATGGTGGAATAGAAAGTATATGACACTATTGCAGAAGAAAAAGAAATTAAAATCTTATCAATCATACTATAAAGTATTATTGAATACAACGTCATATTGTTCTCTTCCTTCATTTTGGTTTCTGTCATTTTAAATGTTTATGATAGATTCCTGGCATTTTTTCATATGAATTCCATTGATGAAATCCGTTTCTCCATTGTTGAGGCATTTAATTAGACGATATGTGCCTGTTAATCCAAGGAATAGAGGTTTTCTTTGTACTTGTTTGTACCTTTTATTTTTTTATTTTTTTTGTTAATGTTGGATTTTGAGACCCAATAAATCCGGGTGATGATATTAAAACGATGTTAGGAAATTTATATTGGCGCCTTAGCAATTGGTTCGACCTGAAAACGACTTCGGCCATTTGAAGAAACTTAATTAAGATTGCTCGTGGCCCAACACTTTAGTTGGCCCATGTGAGTGTTAGCCCAATTGGTGGTGACATGAGAGTTAGCCCATTTTGTGGTAAGTTGAGACTTTGGTTGTGTGGCCCATTTACATGTCTTTGGCCCAAATTCGAAGGTAGCCTAATCGAAGGCTTTATATCCATCCTCTCCAGCCGTGTGTTTTGTGGGTTAATTTGGCATAGTGGAAAGAAAACGTGAGGCAGCCGTCTTGAGGGGGGGAAAATAGGAGTTCAACCATTACTTCTTCTATTCTCTTTCGCCTTTGTTGGTGCAAGTTGTTCACCATGCGAGCATGGGTGTGTGCAATAGAGGCAAGAGAAATAGGTAGCCGTTATGGGAGACTTTGTATTCAACAATTGCTACCCTTTTCTTCTTCATCCCTTTGTAATATTGCTACAACCACCACTGTATCTCCACCTCTTACTATGACTAAGTTGCTTCGGACATAGAACTTTGGAGATGCCAATATAATTATAATGAAAGTACCAAAATGCTCGTTAACTTACAAAACGAGGATAGTAGGTGCAATTTTCTTCGTTTAAAAGTTCATGTTGCATGCGTCATTAAATTAGTTGATAGCGTGACCGTTAGATAGAGCTAAGAGAAATCTTCTAAGAAATGAGGCAATATCACCATTTCACCAATTTTGCATCATGTTGACCTCGAAATAAGATTAATAATTTTTTTTTTTCACTATCTAGAATTTTCTCCTCCTGGTTTTATGATCAAGCAAGAGCAAGAAAAGACAATGCTATTTAAAAGGAGAATATTTTGATATTGCATTCCTTTCTTTGTCGCCAATTATGTTATTTATAGATTTCTAATGAGGTCTTAGAGGTAATTAAGTGCCTTTCACTAATAACGTGGCAATCATTCACTGGTTGATTTCTAACCGAATTTGCTAACTTTTCACATTTTATTCACGAGTCTCTATATTTCTCATTCATTGGCTCTGAAATCATACTTTATATTTTTACTCATGTGTGCTTTGATAATGGTTATTGTTGTTGTGGAATAACTAATGAAACTAGTTAAAGAACATTTGCTCACTTATGTTAGCTTGAGTTCGCATGTGATTTGGTTTGCTTTGAAAATGTTTGCGGGCAGAAATATAGGTTCTCCGCTAATCCTTTGTAAATTTTAATTACAACAAATATCTTCAAAGTTAGAATCTAATCATTTATATTAAGTTTAAGACTTTATTTAATTTCTACGACAAATATTTAATTATTTTAGAATTTATTTCGGTATTATGAGCCCTTAAAAATATTTGCGACAAACGAGCCTACAACATGGCTTGTTTTGTGTGGTTTAACTGATTCCGAGTGAAATAAGGTTGGATGATTAACAAATGATCCTCGAAGTTCAGGCTTAACTATTTTTGTTAAGTGCTGAACTTGTGAACTTAAGGCAAGGATTTTAATACTAAAAATACCTAAGGATATTCCACTCACCAATAGCAGTTGATGTATGGCATGATGAAGGGACGTGTAATGATTACTACGGTTCTTTACATATATCAATGGGGATGTTGCATACTTCAAGGTACATAGGCTGTTAGGGGTGAACACGGTTCGATTTGGACAATTTGAAAAGTTTCAAACCAAACCATTTAAAGCGGTTTGGAATTTTTTCAAACCAAACCAAATCACTTCAATTTCTAAACCAAACCGATCCAAACCATTTTTTTCGGTTCGGTTTGATTTAAAACCATGGTTTAACAATGAAAAATTTTTATATCAAATAAGTTAAATCGTTTAGTCTAAAATTTCACATTAAAACATAACTTGTATTGTTAAAAAAATTACAAATCAAAATTATATAATTATAATCATAATAATGCAACAACATGATAAAAATATTTTAAACTCTTAACCAATACTAATGACATCCATTTACAATTGTAATACATAATTTATTCTTTTGAATTCATTGATTATAGTTAAATGATATAACTAATAAAAGAAAATGAATAAAAAATAAAATACAATAATACCTAGCTACTGTGACTTTTTGTGAATCATTCAATACTTCTACTCTATCCAAATATTAGGAATTAATTTAAGGAAGCCTGATAATTATTAGAACAAAACAACACAACTACCAATAAAAACATAGAGCACAGTTCTTTACATATATCAATGGGTACGTAGGCTGTGCTCATTTAATTCACGTGTTGCTAACACATGATTCGATTTGAATTATTTTTGGATCATACTATATGTAGAAATTTTTTTTACAAACTCCCTTACTACTTACAATGAGGGTGTGGATCATAAGTCGACATTGTTTAAATTCACGTGGGGTCTGCTAATTTTGTGAGAGTGAGTACACCATTTTGTCAACAAGACTTTATACAAATATTATTATTCATTATTTTTAGGCCCCTTTTTTATATCCAATGCTAATATCTTTCATCAGAAAATATAAATACAACACCTCTATTATTTGTTTCTAGAAGTAAGTAGCGTAGTCAGATGCAAAAATAGCATATATTAACGTAGATTGTTTTCAGAGGTTGGATGATGTTGTATGATGTTTTAATGAATGAAGTTTTTCAAAAAAAATAATTTGCTTTTCTTTAACTTTGTTGTTATATGGTGTTTAAATGAATTATTTACATAAATGTAATATTAGAAGGTAATATGGATTTCAAATAGTATTTAAAAAAAAAGATAAATTTTAATAAGAATAGATCTAGAGTGGGATAGATATATAAAAAGAATTGGTAAAAAAATTAGCGGCTCCCTTGACTGCCCAACAGGAAACTTAACACTTTCCATTTGCTAATATGGTATTAAAAATTTCATTTATAAAATGGAGAATTGGGAAAGTTTCAGTTACAGTATTTTATGTGTTTGTTTTTACATTTTTAAGTATACTTAGCCCTTGGCCCTGTTTTATCAAAAACTCATTTTTAATTGCATATTCTTCAATAAAATAATTCCATACGTAAATCAATTTTTTTTTTAGCCGCACATTCTCCAGATAACGCTATTTCCACCAAAATGGGGGCTCAAATAAGTGCTTATTTGATTCTTTTTATTTTTAAAATATATATTTCTCTCTCTTCTCTTCAACAACATATTTTTGAATAAAATAATATTACACAGAAATCCAAAATTTTTCCTTATTTTTTAATTACACATTCTCCATCAATCTACTGTTCTAAAATATATTCTTTAGAAATAATGGAGCTCAAACAGTAGGACAGATTTTTTTTAGTATTTAATGAAATGTTTTATTTTTAATGGTACATATATGGTTTTTCCCCATTTATCTTGTCTATTAAACCAAGTTTACCATCACTAACAACAGCGGTCCTTTTCTCAATGGCCAAATATCCACCTTCAATTAGACTCATTAGGCCAACCATCCCCAAGAAATTGCTCCATAATCTGTTGCTAAGAACTCGGCACAGCATGATTAGGCCCAATTAAATCAACATTAAAATGCCCAAGTAACTTAGGTTCACTTAGAGAAGTAACGTATTTTTGTCAAATATTTTTTTTTGTTTATTTACATTTTTATTATTTTAATTATTAATAGCAATTCAACCCAAACTACTATTATCTTGTGAAATTTGAGCTAAATGGCTTCTGTAGATGACCCGTTTAAAGATGACCCACTTATGTAAACATTTTATTATGGCTTTATTTTGTGAGTATTAAAATTAAATTTTTAGTAATTTTTATAAAAGTTGATAAAATGTACAGTTGAAAAGTTGTGAGTCATATAAAATATGTGATTAAAATGAATTGTTGACTTCCACTTAAATTAAAATCTGAATTTTAATTTCTATCAAACATTGGCTATATAAACTTTCCATGCTATTGTGCAAATTTTCTTATTTCACTCGAACACTTTTAAAATGTATTTTGAAGTGTAGCATAATCCCTTATACTTTGATTATTATTTGCATATCTAAAAGATTTGAGATTTTACCCTTTTAGAAAAAATTAATTTGTCCAAAGATAGGTAACATGTTTTCCTTCATAATTTGTATTTTATTTTTATTTTTAGTAAATAAATACTTTTACTTTGTTGTGGTTAATTTAGTTAAAAGCACTATTCTAAAAGGCTAGGAGCCGCTAATGTGCAATGCACGGTCGAAATGCCAAATCAAGTGGCTTGGAGCTTCATTTAGCTGTCAACAGCCATCGTTGACCTCTAAGGTACGGTTATGCTCATCTAGGCGGCATAATTATATATTTTATTTAAATTATTATTATTATTTTTATTTTTTTCCCAGTTCTTCTAAATTAAAACTTAAATGTTGATTCTTCACTTCGTTGGTTCTAAATCTAAAATAGTCGCTTGAAATCTTGAACAAAAGAAATCTCTCAAAAATTCCTATTTATTCACTATTTAATATTTACAATTGAAACTTATCTTTTTGTTGAAAACTTTGAAAAAATGTATAAATTTATTTTAAATGTTTGGCAGGTATTAATTTTAATTATTAAAGGATTTTCAATTGATTAAAAATTAAAATAAAAAGATGTCTTTTTACGCTTATGCCTTGCCTAAGCTTGCCGAGCCCATAGTTTGGCCTCCACGTATCGTCACGCATTATGTTTTTTAGAACATTGGTTAAAAGAACAAAAAAGGAATCAGAAAACATTTCAATTAGGAACTTTTTTTTAAAAAAAAATTTTTTGGTAAATTTTGTTTGTCGGCACAATGTGCATACATTATTGGCTCCAAGAATAATTGCTTAGGAATACACCAGAGTTCTGTGGACAGCAAAGAAGAAAAAAAAAGAGAGAAGACAAAAAGTAAAAGCCAAAAAAAAGAAAAAGAAAAAGTAATGTACCTTACTTTAGCACAGGGTAATAATATATTATGCATCTATAAAGACAGCTTGCCATTTATTTATGGTCATAGCATATTTACGAGCGTCCTTCCACGAGAAAGAAGATGACAAAATTAAAGTCAAGTAAGATGATTTTAATTTACTTTGCATTATTTGCTGAGTTTGTGGTTAGTTCTCAAGTTTCCTTTTCATTTGGAACTCTATTATTAAATTGTTAGTTCAACTAGCATTCTCGATATTATGCTTTGAATGAGCTCGTGAAGTAACCAAAAACGTGTTACTTTTTGTGATCCTTTTAAAATGCTCGGCAATTCAACTTTCGTGTGCAGTTTGAAAACACTATTTATCACCGATGTCACGAAATTTTTTTGATTTAAGTTATCGTAAGTACACAGTTCGTTAATAAGTAGTGAAATGGATTTTGAGTCGAGTATCTTACTCACAGAAATTGTACTAATTTAAATTTAAATTATCTTCGGCTTATTTGAAACAATGAAACTTATAATTTTTCTATACTCAAAATGTAATCACTTAAATTATGTATCAATGCAGAATCTAAACTAATTAAAATCAATGCAGAGTTATAATTAAATTAAATACTATTCAATTATGAAGATCAATATTTCTAATTTTCTTAACAATCTCTCTCGAGTAAAATTAAACATATTCTTACATGTGATCTGACTATATTTCTATGACAGATGCAAATATACAAAAATGCATTAAGGATTTGGGATTTATGAATACTTAATGATCATATAGAGTATAGCAATATATTTCTATTATCCTATCGAACTCTACAACAATTGACATTGTGTTTAACTTATTTTCAATCTTTCAAAAGTAAAACAAGTCACAAAACTCATACAATTATTGTGCATATAATTGTAGAAAAAAATAAATACATGTCAATAATTCAATAATTGAGAACATATTTTGAATGTCAAAAATAAATAAGGTTAAAAAATCAAAGGTTTTTTATATAAGTTTGATCATGATCATAGCACAAAAATCATATAATTATTCATAATATCAGACTTAAACAAATAAAAGTGAAACAATATCACCAATAAATTGATGGAACGTAATTAATTTTCCAAATTGAGATTGTCGTGTTTTTCCTAATATTTGGCCGAATTTCTCTTGTGCGTTTTTCTATCTTCTGCCTCTCTCAGCACGTGTCCCTCTCATTCTTTTTTTTTCTTTTCTATTTTTTCATTTCCCAATATTTGGGCCTTTTAATTCTGTTAATTCCAATTTTTTTTCTTTTTTCCCCCCATTAGGAGTCCATATGCCATTGCCATTCTCTTCTCTCTCCAATTCTGCCCTTAGCCTTAAAATAAAAAAGGAAGTCCAATTGTGAGTCTAGCCTGTTTAGGTTTTCCAAATATAAATTCTTCCTAAAGTGTCGTTCATGCGACCTCGATGAACTAGCGCAATCAGCAACTGATGTGATTGAAAGGGCCAAGGTCAGCGTGACTGCAACAGTAGTGAGAACCGGAGACTGCTCTGTGTAAAGAGCTGTAGCTGGCGAGCTCGACTGCACCAAAGGCAAGGTTGGGGAGGCAAGCTTTTAAAGGACAGCTCAGGGCGGTACCTCTTCAGAGGTTGGACATCCTTCCCTGTCTTCTCTGAAGCTAAGCTCACCACCGATGGAACCTCTCTCTTGTTCCCTTTAAAGCAGTTGCTACCTTAGTTGGCTTATATCCCAGCATTTCTGGATTATGAGCTGAAAAACACAAATAAATACAACATTTATCATTTTTATAAAAAATAACCAGCTCTCCCATAAAAAGTAACTTAATCCTTACTTGAACTAGCTGGGATGGAAGTCAATGTTCCAACTGTGGACGGACTTAGGACTCTTGTTTGGATTAAACACACTCGAAAGAGGTTGGAATTCGAGATCACGTACTTACAGGAACTCTGTCTCTTCAGCAAGGCCCTTATCTCCTCAGCTCATCTCTGAGTGTCTTTTTTCAAAGTTGCCTTCTTGTAATCTGCAAAACAAGGCAAAGTTTAATATTACTTCACCAGTTACTTTAACCATAGCATCAAAATATAGTTACTTACATAAAGAATGGTAGAGTGTGGGGACCATCCTCCCTATTCACTTCGACAGGGTGAAACTACCACTCCCCTGACACATAAAAGAATTTCTCCTTCCACTTCTCGATGGAGGAGGGAGTGTCCAGCACTAAGGAATCACCCATCCTTAGCCTAACACTGGTATGCCAACAGTCGAAGTTCTTCCCATCCTTCTTGAATGTGAAAAGGGAATTAAACTGCTTTGCACTCAGCTCGGGATTTCCTAACCTATTACATAAGATTAAGGGGACGATTAAAGTTCACCACCTGTTGGGGCATAGCTAAGTGGAAGCTATACCCCAAAAGGATAGGAACTTACGAATGACTCTAGAAATGGGCAGTCTAAGCTCGGTATGTAAAATGGTAGAATTTAGAGAACACATCTCCCTGGGGAAGCGTTAGTGCGGTCAAAAGGTTTAGGGATTATCATTATTATCAAGCTCGAAATGTCATACCTAGCTTGCCAGCTCGATAACAAATCACCCGTTACAACCGACTTATAAGGGTTCGCCTCCCACTCCTCAGGGTTATTCCTCTCACTACCCCCGTAGGAGCCGACCTCCTCTCCACTCGAACCATCACGATCTGATTCCATAATCACAAAGCGCTCTAGATCTACTGGGTTAACTATTGAAATAGGAATAGGGGTTAAGATTTCCTGGCAACTAGACGAAGAACTAGAAATGGGAGGGACCGACTCTTCTTTCTGGTTTCTCCAAGAATATACCCTAGACTTGTCGGAGCTTATGAAAAGGCTGAAGAGAAAAGAAAGGAAGAGAAGAAGCAAAGGAATACCTAGGAATTGTGCTGGTTTCCCAGAAGTGTACCTTAGACTCGTTGGAGCTCATGAAAAGGCTGAAGAGAAGAAGCAAAGGAATACTTAGGAATTGAGAACAGACGACCTCACTCAAAAGAAAGAAAGACGCAATAAAAAATTTTCTTGCTACTTTGGAGAGAATGATTGCATAGAGTAAATGGTGAAATGAAAGGTAGAAAAGGATTTAAAATGAAGGAAAACCAAAAGACTCCACCTTGACCATTGGATGAAGAAAATGAGGGAAAATGGACGGATCCGATTCACCCAGTCAAAACTACGTCGTTTTGACAAAACTTTCCAAAGATTTCATGAAAGGTGCGGTGCAGCTCAGCCCCAATAGAAGCATGACACCTAGTATTGCAATAATGACACTTCTAGGAAAAGTACCAGCTGAGTCTAAAGGCCAGTCGTCTTCCAAAGTAATATTGACTTGTGGGGTATCTGTTGACCACCGACCTACAATCTCACATTTAATGTTCGCAAGACCCATCTCATACATAAACCAGGTAGACTACATAAGTTCAGCTCAGTCCACTATCACCATAATCCCAAAAGACATAATAATTGAAGATTCTTTACTCTTCTCCTATCACCCAATCAATCACACACACTTGCTAGAGATGACATCAGCACTGCCCAAACCTACCAATTAACCACCTTGGCTCCCTTATCCCTTGCAGGCCATCATCACCTAAAGAAAACATTGACATGATGACAAACTGACCTCATCAACCAATCAAGGTAGAGTGCGGCGACGCATTGTTCGAGCTCAGTACAAGTTGCTGATTTGATTGACATGACATAATTTCGGCTAAGGGCCCCTATAAATAGTGGGAAATGGTTCCCTTTTAAGGCAAGCTAAGCCTTCCACACCTACACATTGTACAATTTTACCTTTCATTATCAATACAAAGTGTCATTTTTCTTAAAGTTGGCTCAAGAATAGTCCATAAAATTTTTGACGTCAACAAAGTCCAAACCCAATTAAATTTGAGTTCCAATCAAAGTGTATGTCAAAATTCATTTTGATAACAATTTTCAATTGGTTCTTGCTATATTAAATTGTAATTTGCACCATTGTCCAACATTATTTTAGAATGTGCATTCTGACCCTCTAGTCCAATTAATTGCACAATCAATTCATTTTTTAGTTCAATTCAAGCCTTTCAATTTCTAACATGGAGGGCCCGTTTGATTCCCCTTTTTCTAAGAATGAGAATGAAAAATATAGCAGTTACGGGACCCACACAAGAGATAGATAGTCAAATATAGTAGCTTGATGTGATGGATAATGGTAATATTTTTCATTTTTATGGCTAAAGAGTGGGACCAAATGGGGGCGTAGAATTAGTATCCAAACTTCCGTTCAATGGCCAATTTATCCTTTTTCTCTTTCCAATTGCTTCAAAATGAGCCTGTAACTAAACATAGAAGTAAATTAATCCAAGTTAAGTAAAATTCAATAGTTTCATGACATAAAAACTTAGTAGTATGGTCCGAATAAGTGCACGAAAAGCACTTATCAACCTTATGAGGAACTAGCCCATCTAAAATCTTATCATGTTATAAGAAACATGAAATTGCACTATTGGTTCTCAATTAGTAGAAAACGAGCATGTTAGTTATCAACCTCTTTATAACATTTGCACAAAAAGTTTTCAAAGATGAAAATCGTTCAAATCTCTATTAAATTATCATGCAATCTTGGGTAGCTATCCAAAAAATTTAACACTTGGAGTGTGTTTGATTGACATGGAAAATATCACCTAGAAAAGAAAATATTTTCCTTGTTTTAGGAAAATAAAAACCACCTCCACCCAAGGAAAATATTTTTCATGGAAAAAAATAGGAAGCAAATACCCCAATTATGAATTTGGATGGAAAACTGAAATTTTCCATGGAAAATAAATGTAATCAAACACACCATTAGACATTCTTCCACAAGAATAATGTGGTGGCGCCAAACTTTCCTTTTATTTAATGAACTTTGTATTCGACACAATCTCCTCACATACAGGTCGGTGTCATTGTTTGCAGGTTCGGTAAAGTACATTGATTATGAGCCCTTATACAAGGCAATTGAAGAAGGGAAGTGGCATTCTATAGTAGATTTCATTCGATGAAATCCAGAGACCATTAGGGCAAGAGTTTGTTTTGGACACAAACACACAACTCTATACATTGCAACTTTGTTTTGGACAGACTGAAGTTACAGAAAATCTTGAAAGCCTTGTCCCGTGCTGAGATGTGTGGTGCGACGAAACTAGCCAAGAAAATGATATATAAGAACAAAAATTTAGTTAAAATAGCGAAGTAGATTATGAAATGAGCAACTTCCTATGATTATGGCTGCATTGCATGGAAAAAAGGACATGGTTCGTTATTTATATAGAGTGACGCCGAAAGATGAGCTGAGTCCTGAAAAGAGTGAAAATGGAGTCACACTGCCTTATTAATGCTGAAATTTATGGTATGTGGACGTATAATTTGTGGAGTCTAATCATATTGTGTAAAATCTATCAATTACAAATAAATATAATGTTCACGCACATGTAGAATAATTTGTAGGCAGTCATTTTGTTTCACGTTAGTGAAGACTCAGTTCTCACACTGAGCGTGAAAATCTCTGTTTGGATACAATTTATAATATGGTTAATAAATTTGTTAAAGTCAAATATTATTTTCGAACAAACATTTATAATTACTATTTATTATAATCAAAAAATTTAGTAGATCCCGCTAGTATTCCACTTTACAAATTGATTTATAAATTTGTCAAACGGAGGCTATATATTTTCTGATTTTATTTTAGTAAAGTTGCAGTCGCAATTGAGATTATGGCTCAATCCCCATGACATGATACCTAATTCTGGCTGTTTGCTTACTGTAGATATTGCTTTTATGCTATTGAAAAGTATCCAAAGTCGTGTGTTACCCCAGATCATGTTGACAATTTGCCTCTCTGAATATTGGCTCAGAAACCTTCTGCATTTCCCAGTGGGACTAAACTGGCATTTTGGGAAAGACGGATCTATTATAGTAAGTACAAAAATGCTCTCCTAGTCATTTCATTCACAAACAATGTACCATGAGAACACATCTAGATAAATTTTAGTTTCTTTTTCATGCCGTCTCGTACAACATTACCAACTTGCTATAAATGTACATGTTGAACGTGATCGTTTTGAAAAGTAATCACTGTCTGTACTTTTTACACTAGGTGTAAGAGTACATTCACCTTGGGACGGTCATGACATAGAGCATGTAGAAATGCAAACCTCTAGTATTATTGTTTGTGAATCAAGCGATGAAGATATAATGGAAACGATGGAACATGGATTTGGTATAAATTAAGCCATGATGACTCCTGGACCATCCCTCTATCAGCTCAGCCAGTCCATCCTGGACCTAAGTCTCTTTTTAAAGACATGTGGACCCATGGGCCTTCAAAGTTGAGCCCAGCCAACTGTAGAGGTGGGCTGATCATGTCATGGCCTGTGATGGGACTGGCTGTGCTTTCATGCGTTAGCTGGCTCTAAGCTTTGATAACCCAGTTTAACACCTCTAAGTAAATTCATGTCGGGCAACTCTAGAGTTGGTGCACAAATTCGGTTGGGAGATATTGCAATTCCTTGTTATGTATAATCTTCCTACATATATAATTTCCCACTACGCATTTTAATTATATATAATTTCTGTTTTGATAAGGTCAGAGACGTTTAATATGGTGGAATAAATAGCATTTGACACTATTGAGGAAGAAAAAAAAATCTTATCAGTCATTCTTAGCAGTAATATTGAATATGGTGTCCCAAATGTGCTCTTAGTTCAGTTTTGTTTCTGTCATTTAAATGTTGGCGTGTCCATGGTGTTTTTTTCCATATAAATTCAACTGGGTGAAATGTTTTCCTTTTAGCCCCATGTCATTGATGAATTATATTTCTCCAGTATTGTATTAGACCATATGTGCCTGTTCTGCTGGAATAAATCAAATTTGATCCTCACATTTTCTAGAATAATTCCATTATTTGAGGAATAATCTTGAATTTTTAGCATGTATAAATAGAACCACATGATGCAATATTTTTTAACTCAAAATAAGTAGTGAATTTCAGTTTATATATCTCTGTGTTATCTTGCATTCAAACTGACATTAGAGCTTTGAAAAAAGAAAAAAAACTTATAGATATTTAATGGAAAAAAAAATTATGTACACCAAGCATAACGTGTCCAATAATCTGGTTTCCCCTATGCCTCATTTCAATGGAAAAAATTTGATAATTACTTCATTCATCAACCATATAGACATTTATTCATCCACAAATAAATCCAATTATTCAAATTTATGCATAGAACAACCCTCGGAAACACTCAACTATAAAATCATGCAATAAATCAAGAATTAGAATTTCAGAAAATAAACAATTCTAGACCTACACTCTGATATCTCTTTTTGGGGTTAGGGAACACCCAAAAAAAAAACACCTATTTATTGTATTTCTAACTAATCACCACAGAAGTGTCTACGACTATTTCAAGCAATAAATTTGTTTATCTTCTTGCTTGATGTTGATTGATTCACAAACTTCCAAACTAGATCCCATCCAATAATTGTTCTTTCCTTGATCTACAAGCTTCATACCCACTTAGGTAATGGAAATTGTATTTTATTCAAATTATAATGGAAACTTGATAACCAAGTTATATTCATAACAAAATTCATTTTAGGAGTTGGCCAAACCCAAATTTTAACTTGTCAAGATCGTGTGAAATTTTAACCTTCAATTAGACTCATTGGGCCAACTATCAACCAATAAAAAGAGGGAAAAATTCATATGTCACGTGTATTATTTACACCATTTCAAAACCCAGGTTGAAAATTCAAAATTCAGGTATGAATTTAATTAATTTTAATATTTATTAAATAAATATAATAAAGTCACAGTTTAACAATTATTGGTCACAAATTTATTTATTGGCCACATATCATCAAATTAATTGGTCACAAAATTTTTCGAGGTCACAAATCAAAATTTTTTCAGGTCACAGATTATTTTTCAGTCACAGATTATCAAATTTTAAGGTTACAAACCAAATTTTAAGGTCATGGACCATCGCCAACAAAAAAAAAAAAAATCGGCAATCAACCCGAACCACCCCACCTTGATCTCGATCCACCACTACCTCTATCAAATCTCCAACCACCAACCACCACCTCGATCATTGCTAGAAACCACCAAGACCGTCACCACCAATCACACAACACCCCCAACCCACAACCTCACCAACATAACCACGTCTCCTAACACAACCACTATCAGAAACTTCAAACAATACACCAACGGTACCTCCCAACCTCAACATCACCACCTAAATCATGACACCACCAACACCACTATACTCACGATGCCCCACAAACCAGATTCGAAGCCACCAACCCACCACATCACATTTGAACCACTGCAAATTGATCAACACACCACTACACACCAGCATGCCACCACCACCGTATCCTCACCCACCATCACCGCAACCAGCCACACCACTATCTCACAGCATCGATTTAAGATTGAATGTCGCTGCAGCGACTAAGATCTGAGCGTGAGCATAGTTTGCTGCAGCAGCGCTCATATCCAAGCATCGCCACAACATATCGTCAGGTAAATATGGTAGACTAACTGGAGATTGATGGAACCGACGACGGATGATACACAACGGGGATGAAGATGAATCGAAATGGGTGGAGAGAAAATAAATGGGTACAGGGAAAGAGGGCTGTGAGAGAGAGAGAGACGAGGATATGAATTTGTTTAGGGTTTCTTTGGGTGGGGTGTGTATAAATATATAATACCTGATTTCTGATTAAAAAAACTTTCAACCTAATTTCTGTATTGTCATTTTTAAATACCTAGATTTTTGTAATTTCCACATAAAAAGATCCATATTTTGCTGCTTAGCACTTGGGCCACCACTACTAGGTCCAATTAAAGTAGGCCAAACTACTATTATCTTGTGAAATTTAAGCTAAATGGCTACTGTATACTATGGTAGACCGTGGGCCGTATAAGCATCTAACCCATTTAAAGATGACCCACTTATGTAATTTTCTCTAAAAAAAATGTTTCCTATCTATGAAAAAAACATTTTATTTGAGTAAATTACACAAACTCTCTAGGCTGCTCTGTTGTATAAATTTTCCTATTTAACTAGAACACCTCACAAAAAATATTAAAAGGTGTAGCATAATCCATTATAGTTTGAATATTATTTGTGTATTTAAAAGATGAGAGATTTTACCCATCAGAAAACAATATCCCGAAGTTAGGATAAATGTTTTCCTCCTAAATTGGTATTTTATTTTTATTTCAGTAAATAAATACTTTTACTTTGTCATGGTGAATTTAACCAAAAGGAAAAAAATGGAAAAACTGAAAACATTTCAATTAGGAACAAATTTTTTTCTTTTTCCTTTTTTTTTGGGTAAATTTTGTTTGTCTGCACAATGTGAGGCACATTGTTGGCCCTCCAAGAAGTTGAGAATAATTTCTTTGGAATACACCAGTTTTGTGGACAACAAAGAAGGTTAAAAAAAGGAAAGAAGACAAAAAGTAAAAGTAAATAAGAAAATAAAAAAATGTACCTTACTTAAGCATAGAGTAATTCTATAATATGCATCTATAAAGACTGATTGCCCTTCTTGATGATCATAGCATACTTACAAGTGTTATCCCAGTGAGAGAAGATGACAAAATTAAAGTCAAGTCAGATGATTTTAATTTACTTTGCATGATTTGTTGTGTTTATAGTCCCCCCCCCC